>NW_012317746.1:0-1906 GCF_000151885.1 Dipodomys ordii
AAGCGGGGGACACAGCGGGGGACACAGCGCGACACAGCAAGTCATAGCCTGGACACAGCGGGGGACAGCGGAGACAGAGAATGGCCACAGCGAGACACAGCAGTGACACAGCTGGACACAGCGGGGTACACAGTGGGACACAGCGGGCACACAGCGGGAACACAGCAGGACACAGCGGGACACAGCGGGGACACAGTGGGACACAGCGGGACAAAGTGGAGACACAGCGGGACACAGCAGGCACACAGCGGGGACACAGCGGACACAGCAGGACACAGCGGGGGACACAGCGGGACACAGTGGGGGAACCAGTGAGGACACAGCGGGACACAGCAGGGGACACAGGGAGGACACAGCGGGGGACACAGCGGGGGACAAAGCGGGACACAGCGGGGAACACAGCGAGGACACAGCGGGACACAGCGGGGGACACAGCGAAGACACAGCGGGGGACACAGCAGGACACAGCGTTGATACAGCGGGGACACAGGGTTACACAGTATGGTACCCAGCTGTGGACACAACGGGACAGAGTGCGGGCACAGCGAGACACAGCGGGACACAGCGAGGACACAGCGGGACACATTGGTGACACAGCGGGGAAAACAGCAGGACACAGCAGCGGACACAGCGGGGGACACAGCGCGACACAGCAAGACATAGCATAGACACAGCAGTAGACACATCGGGACATAGCGGGGGACACAGCTGGGGACACAACGGGACACAGCGGTGGACACAGCGAGGACACAGCAGGACCCACCGGGACCCAGCGGGGGACACAGCGAGGACACAGCAGGACACAGCGGGGGACACAGCGAGGACACAGCGGGGGACACAGCGGGACACAGCGGGGAACACAGCGAGGACACAGCGGGACACAGCGGGACACAGCGTCGATACAGCGGGCACACAGCGTTACACAGCGTGGTACTCAGCTGTGGACACAACGGGACACAATGGGGGAACAGCAGGACATAGCGGGACACAGTGGGACACAGCGGGGACAAAGCGTGAGACACAGCGAGGGACAGTGCGGGAGACAGCGGGGAACACAGCGAGGACACAGCGTGACACAGCGGGACACAGCGTTACACAGCGTAGTACACATCTGTTTACACAACGGGACACAGTGGGGGCACAGCCGGACACAGCGGGACACAGTGGGACACAGCGGGGACAAAGCGTGAGACACAGCAGGGGACAGAGAGGGAGACAGCAGGGGACACAGCGAGGAAACAGCGGGACACAGCAGTGACACAGCGGGGACTCAGCGGGGGACACAGCGGGACACAGCGGGGGACACAGCGGGACACAGCGGGGGACACAGCGAGGACCCAGCGGGACCCAGCGGGACACAGCGTAGATACAGCGGGCACACAGCGTTACACAGCGTGGTACACAGCTGTGGACACAACGAAATACAGTGGGGGCACAGCGGGACACAGCGGGACACAGTGGGACACAGCGGGGATAAAGCGTGAGACACAGCGGGGGACAGAGCGGGAGGCAGCGGGGGACACAGCGAGGACAGAGCGGGACACAGCGGGGACTCAGCGGGGGACACAGCGGGAGACAAAGAGGGACACCACGGAACACAGCGGGAAACAGCAGTGACCCTGCGGGGACACAGTGGGACACAGCTGGGGACACAGCGGGACACAGAGGGGGACAGAGCGGGAAACAGAGGGGGACAGAGCGTGGGACACAGCGACACACAGCAGGGACAAAGCTGGACACAGCGGGTTACCCAGAGGGATACAGCGGGGACGCAGCGGGGAAACAGCGTGACACAGCAGGACACAGCGGGGGACACAGCGAGGACACACCGGCACACAGTGGGGGACACAGCAAGGATAGAGCGGGAAACAGCGGGGGACACAGCAGGACATAGCAGGGGACAGAG
>NW_012317747.1:0-1906 GCF_000151885.1 Dipodomys ordii
TCACCGCTGTGTCCCGCTCTGTCCCCCGCTTTGTCCCGCTGAGTCCCCTCTGTGTCGCCGCTGTGTCCCGCTGTGTCCTCGCTGTGTCCCCCGCTGTCTGCCGCTTTGTCCCCGCTGTGTCCCTAGCTGTGTAGCGCTGTGTCCCGCTGTGTACCCCGCTGTGTCCCACTATGTTCCCGCAGTGTCCCCGCTGTGTCCCGCTGTGTCCCTCTGTGTCCTCGCTGTGTCCCCCGCAGTGTCCCGTTGTGTACCCAGCTGTACACCCCGCTGTGTCCCGCTGAGTCCCCGCTGTAACGACGCTGGGTCCCGCTGGGTCCCGCTATGTCTTCCCTGTGTTCCCCGCTGTGTCCCGCTGTGTCCCCCGCTGTGTCCCGCTGTGTCCCCAGCTGTGTACCCCGCTGTGTCCCGATGTGTTCCCGCTGTATCGACGCTGTGTCCCGCTTGATCCCGTTGTGTCCTCACTGTGTTCACCGCTTTATCCCGCTGTGTACCCCTCTGCGTCCCTCGCTGTGTCCCGCTGTGTCCCGATGTGTACTGCTGTGCCCCCCACTGCGTCCCGCTGTGTCCCTGCTGTGTCCCAATGTGTCCTCGCTGTGTCCCCCACTGTGTCCCGCTGTGTCCCCCCTGTGTCCCCCGCTGTGTCCCTCTGTGTCCCGCTGTGTCCCCCGCTGTGTTCCCCGCTGTGTACTGCTGTGTGCCCCGCAGTGTCAGCGCTGTGTACTGCTGTGTCCTCGCTGTGTCCCCCGCTGTCTCCTGCTCTGTACCCCGCTGTGTCTCAAGCTTTTGTCCCTGCTGCGTCCCACTGTGTCCCGCTGTGTCCCGCTGTGCCCCCACTATGTCCCGTTGTGTTCACAGCTGTGTACCACGCTGTGTAACGCTGTGTCCCCGCTGTATCGAAGCTGTGTCGCCCTGGGTCCCGCTGTGTCCTCGCTGTGTTCCCCGCTGTGTCCCGCTGTGTCCGCCACTGTGTCCTGCTGTGTCTACGGCTGTGTCCCCGCTGTGTCCCGCTGTGTCCTCGCTGTGTCCTCGCTGTGTCCCATGCTGTGTTCCGCTGTGTCCTCACTTTTTTCCCCGCTGTGTCCTGCTGTGTCCCTGCCATATCGACGCTGGGTTCACCTGGGTCCCGCTGTGTCCTCCCTGTGTCCCCCGCTGTGTCCCGCTGTGTCCCCTGCTCTGTCCCTGCTGTGTCCCCGCTGTGTCCCGGTGTGTCCCGCTGTGTACTGCTGTGCCCCACTGAGTCCCGCTGTGTCCCCGCTGTGTCCCAATATGTCCTCGCTATGTCCCCCGCTGTCTCCCGCTGTGTCCTCCCTGTGTCCCCCGCTGTGTCCCGCTGTGTCCCTCTGTGTCCCCTGCTGTGTCCCCCGCTATGTCTCGCTGTGTCCCCCGCTGTGTCCCACTGTGTCCTTGCTGTGTCCCCCTTCTGTGCCGCTGTGTCCTCGCTGTGTCCCCGGCTGTTTCCCGCTGTGTCCTGCTGTGTCACGCTGTTTCCCCACTGTGTCCCCGCTGTTTCCCTCTGTGTACCCCGCTGTGTCCAGCTTTGTCCCCGCTGTGTCTCGCTGTGTCCCACACTCTGTCCCCCACTGTGTCCCGCTGTGTCCCCCGCTGTTTCGCATTGTGTCCCCCACTGTGTCCCGCTGTGTCCCCGCAGGTTCACCTCTGTTTCCCGCTGTGTCCCGCTGTGTTCTGTGGTGTCCTCGCTGTGTCCCCCTCCTGTGGCCTGTTGTGTCCCGCTGTGTCCTCGCTGTGTCCCCCTGCTGTGTCCCGTTGTGTCCTGCTGTTTCACTGCTGTGTCCCACACTGTGTCCCGCTGTGTCCCCCACTGTGTCCCGCTGTGTCCCCGCAGGTTCACCTCTGTTTAACCGCTGTGTCCCTTTGTGTGCCGCTGTGTCCTCGCTGTGTCCCCGCT
>NW_012317748.1:0-1906 GCF_000151885.1 Dipodomys ordii
TTCTTCTCCTTCTTCTCTTTCTTCTGCTTCTGCTTCTGCTTCTCCTGCTTCTCGTTCTGCTTCTCTTTCTGCTTTTCTTTCTGCTTCTCCTTCTCCTTCTTATGCTTCTCCTTCTGCTTCTGCTTCTGCTTCAATTTCTCCTTCTGCTTCTCATTCTGCTTCTGCGTCTTCTGTTTCTTCTGTTTCTCCTGCTTCTGCTTCTCCTGCTTCTCCTACTTCTCGTGCTGCTTTTCCTTCTGCGTCTCTTTCTGCTTCTGCTTATCCTGTTGCTTCTCCTACTCCTACTCCTTCTCTATCGCCTTCTCCATCTTCTTCTTCTGCTTCTCCTGCTGCTTCTGCTTCTGCTTATTCTACTATTTCTCTTTCTGCTTCTGCTTCTCCAGATTCTGCTTCTTTTGCTTCTCCTGCTTCTCCTTCTGCTTCAGGTTCTGCTTTTGCTTTTACGGCTTCTTCTGCTTCTGCTTCTCCTGCTGCTGCTTCTTCTGCTTCTCCTGCTTCTCTTTCTGCTTTTCCTTGTGTTTCTGCTTCTCCTTCTGCTTCAGCTTCTTCTCCTTCTTCTGTTTCTTCTGCTTCTGCTTCTCCTGCTTCTGCTTCTCCTGCTTCGGCTTCTCCAGCTTCTCGTTCTTCTTCTCGTTCTGCTTCTCCTTCTCTTTCTCCTTCTTCTGCTTCTCCTTCTGCTTCTGCTTCTCATTCTGCTTCTGCTTCAATTTCTCCGTCTGCTTCTCATTCTGCTTCTGCGTCTTCTAATTCTTCTGCTTCTCCTGCTTCTGCTTCTCCTGCTTCTCCTACTTCTCGTGCTGCTTCTCCTTCTGCGTCTCTTTCTGCTTCTGCTTATCCTTTTGCTTCTCCTACTCCTAATCCTTCTCTTTCGCCTTCTTCTTCTTCTTCTGATTCTCCTGGTGCTTCTGCTTCTGCTTATTCTACTATTTCTGTTTCTTCTGCTTCTGCTTCAGATTGTGCTTCTTCTGTTTCTCCTTCTGCTTCAGATTCTGCTTCTGCTTCTTCGGCTTCTCCTGTTTCTTCTGCTTCTGCTTCTCCTGCTTCTTCTGGTTCTCCTGCTTCTCTTTCTGCTTCTCCTTCTGCTTCTGCTTCTCCTTCTGCTTCTGCTTCTGCTCTTCTCCTTCTTCTGTTTCTTTTGCTTCTGTTTCTTCTGCTTCTTCTTCTTCTGTTTCTTCGGATTCTACTTCTGCTTCTCCTTCTTCTCCTTCTCTTTCTGCTTCTTCTGATTTTCCTGCTTCTCCTTCTTGTTCTCCTTCTGTTTCTGCTTCTCTTTCTGCTTCTGCTTCTCCTTCTGCTGCTCCTTCTCCTTCTCCTTCTTCTGCTTCTCTCACTGCTTCTGCTTCTGCTTCTTTTGCTTATTCTTTTTCTTCTGCTTCTGCTTCTCCTGCTTCTGCTTCTTCTGCTTCTACTGCTTCTCCTTATACTTCTCCTTATTCTTCTCCTTATGCTTCTCCTTATGCTGCTGCTTCTTTTTCTTCTTCTTCTTCGTCTTCTTCTTCTTCTCTTTCTTCTGCTTCTGCTTTTCCTGCCTCTTCTGCTTCTACTGCTTCTCTTTCTGCTTCTTGTCCTTCTCCTGTTTCTTCTCCTTCTGCTTCTCCTGCTTCTGCTTCTTCTGCTTTTCCTGCTTCTCTTTCTGCTTCTCCTTCTGCTTCTCCTTCTGGTTCTGCTCCTTCTCCTTCTTCTGTTTCTTCTTCTTCTGCTTCTCCCGCTTGTGCTTCTCCTGCTTCTCCTGCTTCTCGTTCTGCTTCTCTTCGTCGGCTTCTCTTTCTATTTCTGCTTCTGCTTCTTCTGATTCTGATTCTTCTCCTTCTTCTCCTTCTGCTTCTGCGTCTTCTGCATTTCCTGCTTCTCCTTCTGCATCTCCTTCTGCTTGTGCTTTTCCTTCTGCTTCTTCTTCTGCTCCGGC
>NW_012317749.1:0-1906 GCF_000151885.1 Dipodomys ordii
CTGCTTCTGCTTCTTCTGTTTCTTCTGCTTCTCCTTCTGTTTTTGATTCTCTTTCTGCTTCTGCTTCTGCTTCTACTTCAGCTTCTCATTCTGCTTCTCCAGATTCGGCTTCTTCTGCTTCTCCTGCTTCTCCTTCTGCTTCAGGTTCTGCTTCTGCTTCTTCGGATTCTTATGCTTCTGCTTCTCCTGCTTCTGCTTCTTCTGCTTCCCCTCTTTCTCTTTCTGCTTCTCCTTCTGTTTCTGCTTCTCCTTCTGCTTCTGCTTCTGCTTCTTGTCCTTCTCCTGTTTCTTCTCCTTCTGCTTCTCCTGCTTCTGCTTCTTCTGCTTTTCCTGCTTCTCTTTCTGCTTCTCCTTCTGTTTCTCCTTCTGCTTCTGCTCCTTCTCCTTCTTCTGTTTCTTCTTCTTCTGCTTCTCCCGCTTGTGCTTCTTCTGTTCTCCTGCTTCTCGTTCTGCTTCTCTTCGTCGGCTTCTCTTTCTATTTCTGTTTCTGCTTCTTCTGATTCTGATTCTTCTCCTTCTTCTTCTCCTTCTATTTCTCCTTCTCGTTCTTCTGCTATTCCTTCTGCTTCTCTTTCTGCTTCTGCATCTTCAGCTTCTTCTGCTACTGATTCTGCTTCTTCTTTTTCTTCTGCTTCTCCATCTGCTTCTCCTTCTTCTGCTTCTACTACTGCTTCTCCTTCTCCTTCTGCATCTTCTTCTGTTTCAATTTCTCCTTCTTCTGCTTTTCATTCTGCTTCTGCTTCTCCTGCTTCTTCTTCTTCTGCTTCTCCTTCTCATTCTCCTTCTCTTTATGCTTCGGCTTATCCTTCTGTTTCTCCTACTCCTTATCCTTCTCTGTCTCCTTCTCCTTCTTCTTCTTCTGCTTCTCCTGCTGCTTCTTCTTCTGCTTCTTCTGCTTTTTCTGTTTCTTCTTCTTGTGCTTCAGCTTCTGCTTCTTCTGCTTCTCCTTCTTCTCCTTCTGATTCTTTGGCTTCTTCTGTTTCTTCTGCTTCTGCTTCTCCTGCTACTGCTTCTTCTGCTTCTTCTGCTTCTCTTTTGCTTCTCCTTCTGCTTCTGCTTCTCCTTCTGCTCCTTCTCTTTCTTCTGTTTCTTCTTCTTCTTCTTCTGCTCCTCCCGCTTCTGCTTCTTCTGCTTCTCCTGCTTGTCCTTCTCCTTCTGCTTCTCCTTCCCCTTCTTCTCCTTCTCTTTCTGCTTCTGCTTCTGCTTCTTCTGATTCTCCAACTTCTCCTTCTTCTTCTCCTTCTGTTTCTGCTTCTCTTTCTGCTTCTGCATCAACTTCTGCTTCACATTCTGCTGCTCTTTCTCCTTCTTCTGTTTCTCCCTCTGCTTCTGCTTCTTATGCTTCTTCTTTATCTTCTGCTTCTGCTTCTCCTGCTTCTGCTTCTTGTGCTTCTACTGCTTCTTCTTCTGCTTCTGCTTCTTCTCCTTCTGCTTCTGAATCTTCTGCTTCTTCTGATACTGCCTCTGCTTCGTCTGTTTCTTCTGCTTCTCCTTCTTCTTCTTCTTCTTCTTCTTCTTCTTCTTCTTCTTCTTCTTCTTCTTCTTCTTCTTCTTCTTCTTCTTCTTCTTCTTCTTCTTCTTCTTCTTCTTCTTCTCTTTCTTCTGCTTCTCCTGGTTTTTCTGCTTCTACTGCTTCTCTTTTTGCTTCTCATTCTGCTTCTGCTTCTCCTTCTGCGTCTCCTATTGCTTCTGCTGCCCTTCCTTCTCCTTCTCCTACTTCTGTTTCTCCTTCTGCTTCTGCTTCTTCTGCTTCTCCTGCTTCTCCTTCTGCATCTTCTTCTGCTTCTGCTTCTCCTTCTGCTGCTTCTTCTGCTTCTGCTTCTCCTTCTTCTGCTTCTCCTTCTGATTCTCCTTCTGCTTCTCCTTCTCCTTCTGCTCCTTCTCCTTCTTCTGCTTCTCCCTCTGA
>NW_012317750.1:0-1905 GCF_000151885.1 Dipodomys ordii
TTCTATTTCTTCTGCTTATGCTTCTCCTGCTTCTCCTGCTTCTCCTTCTGTTTCTCTTTATTCTTATCCTTCTGCTACTCCTTCTCCTTCTCCTTCTTCTGCTTCTCCTTCTGCTTCTGCTTCTGCTTCTCCTTCTGCATCTTCTTCTGTTTTAATTTCTCCTTCTTCTGCTTTTCATTCTGCTTCTGCTTCTCCTGCTTCTGCTTCTTCTGCTTCTCCTTCTCCTTCTCCTTCTCTTTCTGCTTCTGCTTATCCGTCTGTTTCTCCTACTCCTAATCCTTCTCTTTCTCCTTCTCCTTCTTCTTCTGCTTTTCCTGCTTCTTCTTCTTCTGCTTCTTCTTCTTTTTCTGCTTTTTCTGTTTTTTCGGCTTCAACTTCTGCTTCTTCTGCTTCTCCTTCTGCTTCTGTTTCTCCTTCTGCTTCTGCTCTTCTCCTTCTTCTGTTTCTTCTGCTTATGCTTCTCCTGCTTCTCCTTCTTCTGCTTCTCCTACTTCTCCTTCTGCTTCTCCGTCTCATTCTCCTTCTACTTCAATTTCTCCTTCTTGTGCTTCTCATTCTGCTTCTGCTTCTGCTTCTCCTGCTTCTTCTGTTTCTCCTTCTGCTTCTCCTTCTGCTTCTCTTTCTGCTTCTAATTCTGCTTCTGCTCCTCCTACTCCTAATCCTTCTCTTTCTCCTTCTTATTCTTCTGCTTCTCGTTCTGCTTCTGCTTCTTCTGCTTGTTCTGTATCTTCTGCTTCTGCTTTTCCAGCTTCTGATGCTTCTGCTTCTCCTTCTGCTTCAGGTTCTCCTTCTGCTTCTTCAGCTTCTTCTGTTTCTTCTGCTTCTGCTTCTCCTGCAACTGCTTCTTCTGCTTCTGTTTCTATTTCTGCTTCTCCTTCTGCTTTTGCTTCTTCTTCTGCTCCTTCTCCTTCTTCTGTTTCTTCTTCTTCTTCTGCTTCTCCCGCTTCTGCTTCTTCTGCTTCTCCTTCTCCCTCTTCTGCTTCTCTTTCTGCTTCTGCTTCTTCTGATTCTCCAACTTCTCCTTCTGTTTCTGCTTCTCTTTCTGCTTCTGCATCTCCTTCTGCTTCACCTTCTGCTGCTCCTTCTCCTTCTTCTGTTTCTCCCTCTGCTTCTATTTCTGCTTCTTATGCTTCTTCTTTTTCTTCTGCTTCTGCTTCTCCTGCTTCTGCTTCTTATGCTTCTACTGCTTCTTCTTCTGGTTCTGCTTCTTCTGCTTCTACTTCTCCTTCTGCTTCTGCTTCTCCTGCTTGTTTTTCTGCTTCTTCTGCTGCTTCTCCTTCTGCTGCTTCTTTTACTACTCCTTGTGCTTCTCTTTTTGCTTCTCCTTCTGCTTCTGCTTCTGCTTCTTCTGTTTCTCCTGCCTGAATTTCTGGTTCTACTTTTTCTGCTGCTTCTCCTTCTGCTTCTGCTTCTCCTTCTGCTAATGTTTCTGCTTCTTCTGCTTCTTCCCTTTCGGCTTCTCCTGCTTCTGCTTCTTGTCGTTCTCCTGCTTCTCTTTCTGCTTCTCATTCTGCTTCTGCTTCTCCTTCTGCTTCTCCTCATTCACCTTCTCCTACTTCTGCTTCTCCTTCAGCTTCTGCTTCTTCTGCTTCTCCTGCTTCTCCTTCTGCACCTCCTTCTGCTTGTGCTTGTCCTTATGCTTCTGCTTCTGCTTCTCCTTCTCCTTCTTTTGCTTCTCCTTCTGCTTCTGCTTCTGCTTCTCCTTCTGCATCTTCTTCTGTTTTAATTTCTCCTTCTTCTGCTTTTCATTCTGCTTCTGCTTCTCCTGCTTCTGCTTCTTCTGCTTCTCCTGCTTCTCCTTCTCCTTCTCCTTCTCTTTCTGCTTCTGCTTATCCGTCTGTTTCTCCTACTCCTAATCCTTCTCTTTCTCCTTCTCCTTCTTCTTCTTCTGCTTTTCCTGCTTCT
>NW_012317751.1:0-1905 GCF_000151885.1 Dipodomys ordii
ATCTTCGGCTTCTTCTGTTTCTTCTTCTGCTTCTCCTGCTACTGCTTCATCTCCTGCTCTTTCTGCTTCTCCTTCTCTTTCTGCTTCTCCTTCTGCTTCTTCTTCTCCTTCTGCTCCTTCTCCTTCTTCTGTTTCTTCTTCTTCTTCTTCTTCTTCTTCTTCTTCTTCTTCTTCTTCTTCTTCTTCTTCTTCTTCTTCTTCTTCTTCTTCTTCTTCTTCTTCTTCTTCTTCTTCTTCTTCTTCTTCTTCTTCTTCTACTTCTCCCGCTTCTGCTTCTTCTGCTTCTCCTTCCATTCCTCTGCTTCTGCATTTACTTCTCCTTCTTCTGCTTCTCTTTCTGGTTCAGCTTCTGCTTCTTCTGATTCTCCAACTTGTCCTTCTTCTTCTCCTTCTGTTTCTGCTTCTCTTTCTGTTTCTGCATCTCCTTCTGCTTCACCTTCTGCTGCTCCTTCTTCTGTTTCTCCCTCTGCTTCTGCTTCTGCTTCTTATGCTTCTTCTTTCTCTTCTGATTCTGCTTCTCCTGCTTCTGCTTCTTCTGCTTCTACTGCTTCTTCTTCTGCTTCTGCTTCTTCTGCTTCTACTTCTCTTTCTATTTCTGCTTTTCCTGCTTGTTTTTCTGCTTCTTCTGCTGCTTCTCCTTCTGCTGCTTCTTCTACTTCTCCTTCTTCTTCTCTTTTTGCTTCTCCTTCTGCTTCTGCTTCTTCTGTTTCTCCTGCCTTAATTTCTGGTTCTACTACTTCTGCTGCTTCTCTTTCTGTTTCTGCTTATACTTCTGCTTCTGTTTCTGCTTCTTCTCTTTCGGCTTCTCTTGCTTCTGCTTCTTGTGCTTCTCCTGCTTCTCTTTCTGCTTCTCATTCCGCTTCTGCTTCTCTTTCTGCTTCTGATTCTCCTCCTCTCCTTCTCCTACTTCTGCTTCTCCTTTAGCTTCTGCTTCTTCTGCTTCTCCTGCTTCTCCTTCTGCATCTCCTTCTGCTTGTGCTTGTCCTTATGGTTCTTCTTCTGCTTCTGCTTCTCCTTCTCCTTCTTTTGCTTCTGCTTCTTCTGCTTTTCCTGCTTCTCCTTCTGCTTCTGCTTCTTCTGCTTCTCCTTCTGCATCTTATTCTGCTTCTGCTTCTCCTTCTCCTTCTTCTGCTTCTCCTTCTGATTCTCCTTCTGCTTCTTTTTCTTCTGCTTTACATGTTTCTCTTTCTGCTTCTCCTTCTGCTTCTCCTTCTGTTTCTCCTTCTCCTTCTTGTTCTTCTGCTTTTCCTTCTGCTTCTCCTTCTGCTTCTGCTACAACGGCTACTGCTTCTACTTCTTTTGTTTCTTCTGCTTCTCCTTCTGCTTTTGATTCTCTTTCTGCTTCTGCTTCTCCTTCTGCTTCTCCTTCTGCTTCTCCAGATTCTGATTCTTCTGCTTCTCCTGCTTCTCCTTCTGCTTCAGGTTCTGCTTCTGCTTCTTCGGATTCTTATGCTTCTGCTTCTCCTGCTTCTCCTTCTTCTGCTTCACCTCCTTCTCTTTCTGCTTCTCCTTCTGCTTCAACTTCTTGTCCTTCTCCTGTTTCTTCTGCTTGTTCTTCTCCTGTTTCTGCATTTCCTGCTTCTCCTTCTGCTGCTCTTTCTGTTTCTCCTGCTGCTATTCCTTCTACTGCTCCATCTTCTGCTTCTCTTTCTACTTCTACTCCTGTTTCTCCTTCTCCTTCTCCTTCTAGTTCTTCTGCTTTTCCTTCTGCTTCTCCTTCTGCTTCTGAATCTTCTGCTTCTTCTGCTACTGCCTCTGCTTCTTCTGTTTCTTCTGCTTCTCCTTCTGCTTTTGCTTCTCTTTCTGCGTCTGCTTCTCCTTCTGCTTCTCCAGATTCTGCTTCTTCTGCTTCTCCTGCTTCTGCTTCTTCTGCTTCTCAAAAGCTTCTCCTTCAGCATCTTCTTC
>NW_012317752.1:0-1078 GCF_000151885.1 Dipodomys ordii
CATTCTACTTCTTCTGCTGCGTCTCCTTCTGCTTCTGCTTCTCCTTCTGCTTCAGTTTCTGCTTCTTCTACTTCTTCTCTTTCGGCTTCTCCTGCTTCTGCATCTTGTACTTCTCCTGCTTCTCTTTCTGTTTCTCATTCCGCTTCTGCTTGTCCTTCTGCTTCTCCCCCTTCTCCTTCTCCTACTTCTGCTTCTCCTTCAGCTTCTGCTTCTTCTGCTTCTCCTGCTTCTCCTTCTGCATCTTCTTCTGCTTGTGCTTGTCCTTATGCTTCTTCTTCTGCCTCTGCTTCTCCTTCTCCTTCTTTTGCTTCTCCTTTTGCTTGGGCTTCTTCTGCTTTTCCTGCTTCTCCTTCTGCTTCTGCTTCTTCTGCTTCTCCTGCTTCTCCTTCTGCATCTTCTTCTGCTTCTGCTTCTCCTTCTCCTTCTTCTGCTTCTCCTTCTGATTCTCCTTCTGCTTCTTCTTATTCTGCTTTACCTGCTACTCTTTCTGCTTCTCCTTCTGCTTCTCATTCGGCTTCTCCAGATTCTGCTTCTTCTGCTTCTCCTGCTTCTCCTTCTGCTTCAGGTTCTGCTTCTGCTTCTTCGGATTCTTATGCTTCTGCTTCTCCTGCTTCTGCTTCTTCTGCTTCCCCTCCTTCTCTTTCTGCTTCTCCTTCTGTTTCTGCTTCTCCTTCTGCTTCTGCTTCTTGTCCTTCTCCTGTTTGTTCTGCTTATGCTTCTCCTGTTTCTGCATCTCCTGCTTCTCCTTATGCTGCTCTTTCTGCTTCTCCTGCTGCTTTTCCTTCTCCTGCTCCTTCTTCTGCTTCTCTTTCTGCTTCTCCTTCTGTTTCTCCTTCTCCTTCTCGTTCTTCTGCTTTTCCTTCTGCTTCTCCTTCTGCTTTTGCATCTTCTGTTTCGTCTGCTACTGCCTCTGATTCTTCTGTTTCTTCTGCTTCTCCTTCTGCTTTTGCTTCTCTTTCTGCTTCTGCTTCTCCATCTGCTTCTCCAGATTCTGCTTCTTCTGCTTCTCCTTCTACTTCAGGTTCTGCTTCTGCTTCTTCGGCTTCTTCTGCATCTGCTTATTCTGCTGCTGCTTCTT
>NW_012317753.1:0-1905 GCF_000151885.1 Dipodomys ordii
GTGTACCCCTCTGTGTCCCTGCTGTGTCTGCCTTGCCTCCACTGTGTCCCGCTGTGTCCCCCGCTGGGTCCCAATGTGTCCTCGCTGTGTCCCTCGCTGTGTTTGGCTGTGTCCCCCTGTGTTCCCCGTGTATACCGCTGTGTCCCGATGTGTCCCCCGCTGTGTCCCTCGCTGTGTCCCGCTGTGTCCCTCTGTGTCCCGCTCTGTCCCCGCTGTGTCCCGCTATGTCCCCACTCGGTGCTCGCTGTGTCCCGCTGTGTACCCCGCTGTGTCCAGCAGTGTCCCCGCTGTGTCCCGCTGTGTCCCCTCTCTGTCCCCTGCTGTGTCCCCCGCTGTGTCCCGCTGTGTCCCGCTGTGTCCCCTGCTTTGTCTCGCTGTGTCCCCGCAGTGTCACCGCTGTGTCCCACTGTGTCACACTGTGACCCGTGGTGTCCCGCTGTGAATTCGCTGTGTCCCCCGATGTCTCCCGCTTTGTCACACGCTGTGTCCCACTGTGTCCCGCTGTGTCCTCGCTGTGTCCCCCGCTGTGTCCCGCTGTGTCCCCGCTGTCTCCCCCGCTGTGTCCCACTGTGTACCCTGCTGTGTCCCCTATGTTCCCGCAGTGTCCCCGCTGTGTCCCTCTGTGTCCCGTGGTGGCCCGCTTTGTCCCCCGCTGTGTCCTCGCTGTGTTTCCCGCTGTGTCCCGCTGTGTACCCCTCTGTGTCCCCCGCTGTGTCCCGCTGTGTACCCCGCCGTGTCCAGCTGTGTCCTCTCTGTGTCCCCCGCTGTCTCCTGCTTTGTCCCACGCTGTTTACCGCTGTGACCTCCTGTGTCCTCGCTGTGTCCCCTGCTGTGTCCCGCTGTGTACCCTGCTGTGTCCCGCTATGTTCCCGCAGTGACCCCGCTGTGTCCCGCTGTGTCCCGTTGTGTCCCGCTTTGTCCCCCACTGTGTCCCCCGGTGAGTCCCCGCTGTGTCCCTGCTGTGTCCCGCTGTGTCCTCGCTGTGACCCCCGCTGTGTCCCGTTGTGTCTCCAGCTGTATACCCCGCTCTGTCCCGCTGTGTCTCCGCTGTATAGACGCTGTGTCCCGCTGGGTCCTGCTGTGTCCTCGCTGTGTCCCACGCTATGTTCCCCTGTGTCCTCGCTGTGTCCCCCGATGTGTCCCTTTGTGTCCCCAGCTGTGTACCCCGCTGTGTCCCGCTGTTTCCCCTCTGTATCAATGCTGTGTCCCGCTGGGTCCCGCTCTGTCCTTGCTGTGTTCCCAGCTGTGTCCCGCTGTGTACCCTTCTGTCCCCCTCTGTGTCCTGCTGTGTCCCCCGCTGTGTCCCGCTGTGTCCCGCTCTGTACTGCTGTGTCTCCCGCTGAGTCCCGTTGTGTCCCAGCTGTGTCCCGCTGTATCCCACCTGTGTCGCCAAATGTGTCCCGCTGTGTCCCGCTATGTCCCCCGCTCTGTTCCGGTGTGTCCGCGCTGTGTCCCCGGCTGTGTCCCGCTGTGTCCCGCTGTGTCCCTGCTGTGACCCGCTGTGTCCCGCTGTGTTCCCGCTGTTTCCACCCTGTGTGCCGCTGTGTACCCCCCTATGTCCAGCTTTGTCCCCGCTGTGTCTCGCTGTGTCCCACGCTCTGTCCCCCACTGTGTTCCGCTGTGTCCCCCGCTGTGTCCTCCGCTGTGTCCCCGCAGGGTCACCGCTGTTTCCCGCTGTGTCCCGCTGTGTTCCGTGGTGTTCCGCTTTGTCCCCCGCTGTGTGCCCCGATGAGTCCCCGCTGTGTCCCCGCTGTGATCTGCTGTGTCCTCGCTGTGTCCCCCTCTGTCTCCCGCTCTGTCCCCCGCTGCGTCTCACGCTTTGTCCCCGCTGTATCCCACTGTGTCCTGCTGTGTCCCGCTGTGTCCCCCCACTGTGACCCTTTGTGTCCCCAGCTGTGTACCCCG
>NW_012317754.1:0-1905 GCF_000151885.1 Dipodomys ordii
GCAGAAGAAGCAGAAGCAGGAGAACCAGAAGCATAAGAATCCGAAGAAGCAGAAGCAGAACCTGAAGCAGAAGGAGAAGCAGGAGAAGCAGAAGAAGCAGAATCTGGAGAAGCAGAATGAGAAGCTGAAGGAGAAGCAGAAGCAGAAAGAGAATCAAAAGGAGAAGGAGAAGCGGAAGAAACAGAAGAAGCAGAAGCAGTAGCAGTTGCAGCAGAAGCAGAAGGAGAAGCAAAAGTAAAAGCAGAAGAACGAGAAGGAGAAACAGAAGGAGTAGCAGATGGTGAAGCAGAAGAAGCAGAAGGAGAAGCAGAAGGAGAATCAGATGCAGAAGAAGCAGCAGAAGGAGAAGCAGAAGCAGAAGTAGATGCAGAAGGAGAAGCAGGAGAAGCAGAAGAAGCAGAAGCAGAAGTTGAAGGTGATGTAGGAGAAGGAGAAGGAAGAGTCGCAGAAGCATTAGGAGAAGCAGAAGAAGTAGCAGAAGCAGAATGAGAAGCAGAAAGAGAAGCAGTAGAAGAAGAAGAAGCTGGAAAAGCAGAAGCAGCAGAAAGAGAAGAAGAAGAAGAAGAAGAAGAAGAAGAAGAAGAAGAAGAAGAAGAAGAAGAAGAAGAAGAAGAAGAAGAAGAAGAAGAAGAAGAAGAAGAAGAAGAAGAAGAAGAAGAAGAAGGAGAAGGAGAAGGAGAAGGAGAAGGAGAAGCAGTAGAAGCAGAAGCAGGAGAAGCAGAAACAGGAGAAGCAGAAGCAGAAGAAAAAGAATAAGCATAAGAAGCAGAATCAGAGGGAGAAGCAGAAGAAGGAGAAGCAGAAGCAGAAGAAGCAGCAGAAGCAGAAGCAGAAGAAGATGCAGAAGGAGAAGCAGGAGAAGCAGAAGAAGGAGAAGGAGAAGGCGAAAGAGAAGGATTAGGAGTAGGAGAAGCAAAAGGATAAGCAGAAGCAGAAAGAGACGCAGAAGGAGAAGCAGCACGAGAAGTAGGAGAAGCAGGAGAAGCAGAAGAAACAGAAGACGCAGAAGCAGAATGAGAAGCAGAAGGAGAAATTGAAGCAGAAGCAGAAGCAGAAGGAGAAGCAGAAGCAGAAGAAAGAGAAGGACAAGGAGATAGAGAAGCAAAAGCAGAAGGAGAAGCAGAAGGAGAAGTAGAAGAAACAGAAGAAGCAGACGCAGTAGCAGAAGAAGCAGAAGATTCAGAAGCAGAAGGAGAAGCAGAAGGAAAAGCAGAAGAACGAGAAGGAGAAGGAGAAGGAGAAACAGAAGGAGAAGCAGAAAGAGAAGCAGAAGAAGGAGCAGGAGAAGGAAAAGCAGCAGGAGAAGCAGAAAGAGCAGCAGAAGGAGGAGCAGGAGATGCAGAAACAGGAGAAGCATAAGCAGAACAAACAGGAGAAGGACAAGAAGCAGAAGCAGAAGGAGAAGCAGATACAGAAGGAGAAGCAGAAAGAGAAGGAGGGGAAGCAGAAGAAGCTGAAGCAGGAGAAGCAGAAGCATGAGAATCCGAAGAAGCAGAAGGAGAACCTGAAGCAGAAGGAGAAGCAGGAGAAGCAGAAGAAGCAGAATCTGGAGAAGCAGAAGGAGAAGCAGAAGCAGAAAGAGAATCAAAAGCAGAAGGAGAAGCAGAAGAAACAGAAGAAGTAGAAGCAGTAGCAGTTGTAGCAGAAGCAGAAGGAAAAGCAGAAGAACAAGAAGGAGAAGGGAAACAGTAGGAGAAGCAGTAGGAGAATAAGAAGGAGAAGCAGAAGAAGGAGAAGCAGAAGCAGAAGAAGATGAAGAAGGAGAAGCAGAAGAAGCAGAAGCAGAAGGAGAAGCAGGAAAAGCAGAAGAAGCAGAAGCAAAAGGAGAAGCAAAAGAAGGAGAAGGAGAAGCAGAGGCAGAAGAAGCATAAGGAGAAGCACAAGCAGAAGGAGATGCAGAAGGAG
>NW_012317755.1:0-1905 GCF_000151885.1 Dipodomys ordii
GAAGTTTGACCCTGAATTTAGGCCGGGGAACGGAGGATCCGGAATCTGTATGAGATGCAATATGTGAAGCAGTAGTGAATTTGAAGAAGCAGCAGAAGGAGAAGCAGCAGAAGAAGCAGAAAACATAGCAGGAGAAGCAGAAGACAGAAAGAGAAGTAGAAGCAGAAGAAACAGAAGCAGAAGAAGAAGCAGTAGAAGCACAAGAAGCAGAAGCAGGAGAAGCAGAAGCAGAAGATAAAGAAGAAGCATAAGAAGCAGAAGCAGAGGGAGAAACAAAAGAAGGAGAAAGAGCAGAAGAAGGTGAAGCAGAAGGACATGCAGAAGCAGAAAGAGAAGCAGAAACAGAAGGAGAAGAAGAAGGAGAATTTGGAGAATCAGAAGAAGCAGAAGCAGAAGCAGAAAGAGAAGGAGAAGAAGGAGAAGGAGAAGCAGAAGGAGAAGGACAAGCAGGAGAAGCAGAAGAAGCAGAAGCGGGAGGAGCAGAAGAAGAAGAAGAAGAAGAAACAGAAGAAAGAGAAGGAGCAGAAGGAGAAGCAGAAGCCGAAGGAGAAGCAAAAGATAAGCAGAAGAAGCGGAAGAAGCAGTAGCAGGAGAAGCAGAAGCAGAAGAAACAGAAGAAGCCCAAGAAGCAGAAGGAGAACCTGAAGCAGAAGGAGAAGCAGAAGCAGCAGAAGCTGGAAATGTAGAAGCAGAAGAAACAGAACAAGCAGAAGAAGCAGAAGAAGAACGAGAAGCAGAAGAAGAACAAGGAGAAAGAGAAGGATTAGGAGTAGGAGAAACAGAAGGATAAGCAGAAGCAGAAAGAGAAGGAGAATGAGAAGGAGAAGCAGAAGAAGCAGAAGAAGCAGAAGCAGGAGAAGCAGAAGCAGAATGAAAAGCAGAAGAAGGAGAAATTGAAACAGAAGATGCAGAAGAAGAAGCAGAAGCAGTAGTAGAAGCAGAAGAAGGAGAAGCCTAAAGAGAAACAGAAGGAGAAGCAGGAGAAGCAGAAGCAGGAGAAGCAGAATCAGAAGAAATAGAAGAAGGAGAAGAAGCAGAAGCAGAAAGAGAAGCAGAAACAGAAGGAGAAGCAAAAATAGAAGCAGAAGAAGCCGAAGAAGCAAAAGCAGAACCTAAAGCAGAAGGAGAAGCAGGAGAAGCAGAAGAAGCAGAATCTGGAGAAGAAGAAGGAGAACCAGAAGGAGAAGCAGAAGCAGAAAGAGAAGCAAAAGCAGAAGGAGAAGTAGAAGGAGAAGCAGAAGAAACAGAAGAAGCAGAATCAGTAGCAGAAGAAGCTGAAGATGCAGAACCAGAAAGAGAAGCAGAAGGAATAGCAGAAGAACGAGAAGGAGAAACAGAAGGAGAAGCAGAAGGAGACGCAGGAAAAGCAGAAGAAACAGAAGCAGAAGGAGAAGAAGGAGAAGGAGAAGCCGAAGCAGAAGAAGAAGCAGAAGGAAAAGCACAAGCAGAAGGAGATGCAGAAGGAGAAGCAGGAGATGCAGAAGAAGCACAAGCAAAAGGAGAAGAAGAAGGAGAAGAATCAGAATCAGAAGAAGCAGAAGCAGAAATAGAAAGAGAAGCCGACGAAGAGAAGCAGAACGAGAAGCAGGAGAAGCAGGAGAAGCACAAGCGGGAGAAGCAGAAGAAGAAGAAACAGAAGAAGGAGAAGGAGCAGAAGCAGAAGGAGAAGCAGAAAGAGAAGCAGGAAAAGCAAAAGAAGCAGAAGCAGGAGAAGCAGAAGGAGAAGAAACAGGAGAAGGACAAGAAGCAGAAGCAGAAGGAGAAGCAGAAACAGAAGGAGAAGCCGAAAGAGAAAGAGGGGAAGCAGAAGAAGCAGAAGCAGGAGAAGTAGAAGCATAAGAATCCGAAGAAGCAGAAGCAGAACCTGAATCAGAAGCAGAAGCAGGAGAAGCAGAAGAAGCCGAA
>NW_012317756.1:0-1905 GCF_000151885.1 Dipodomys ordii
TCTCTTTCTCCTTATCCTATTCCTTCTCATTAAAAAACATCTTATTAAAAAATATGCTTCTCCATAAAAATTCAGAATAAAAATCAATTTCTCCTTCTGCTTCTCATTCTGCCTCTGCGCCTTCTATTTCTTCTGCTTCTCAAGCTTCTTCTTCTCATGCTACTCAAACTTCTCGAGATGCTTCACCTTCAGCGTCTCAATCTGGTTCTGCTTATCCTTTTGCTTCTCCTACGCATAATCCTTATCTTTAGCATTCTCCTTCTTCATCTTCTGCTTCTCCTGGTGCTTCTGCTTCTGCTTATTCTACTATTTCTGTTTCTTCAGCTTCTGCTTCAGATTGTGCTTCTTCTGTTTCTCCTTCTGCTTCAGATTTAGCTTCTGCTCCTTCTGCTTCTGCTTCTCCTGCTTCTTCTGCTTCTCCTGCTTCTCTTTTGCTTCTCCTTCTGCTACTGCTTCTCCTTCTGCTTCTGCTCTTCTCCTTCTTTTATTTCTTATGCTTCTGTTTCTTCTTCTTCTTCTTCTTCTTCTTCTTCTTCTTCTTCTTCTTCTTCTTCTTCTTCTTCTTCTTCTGTTTCTTCTGATTCTACTTCTGCTTCTCGTTCTTCTCCTCTTTCTGCTTCTACTTCTGCTTCTTCTGCTTCTCCTTCTTGTTCTCCTTCTGTTTCTGATTCTCTTTCCGCTTCTGCTTCTCCCTTTGCTTCTCCTTCTCCTTTTCTTCTTCTGCTTCTCCCACTGCTTCTGCTTCTGCTTCTTTTGCTTATTCTTTTTCTTCTGCTTCTGCTTCTCCTGCTTCTGCTTCTTCTGCTTCTACTGCTTCTCCTTATGCTTCTCCTTATGCTTCTCCTTAGGCTGATGCTTCTTCTTCTTCTTCGTCTTCTTCTTCTTCTTCTTCTTCTTCTTCTTCTTCTTCTTCTTCTTCTTCTTCTTCTTCTTCTTCTTCTTCTTCTTCTTCTTCTTCTTCTCCTTCTCTTTCTTCTGCTTATGATTTTCCTGCTTCTTCTGCTTCTACTGCTTCTCTTTCTGCTTCTCATTCTGCTTCTGCTTCTCCTAATGCTTCTCCTATTGCTTCTGCTGCCCTTCCTTCTCCTTCTTCTTCTTCTTCTGCTTCTCCTGCTTCTCCTTCTGCATCTTCTGCTGCTTCTGCTTCTCCTTCTGCTGCTTCTTCTGCTTCTGCTTCTCCTTCTTCTGTTTCTCCTTCTGATTCTCCTTCTGCTTCTCTTTCTGTTGCTCCTACTCCTTCTTCCAATGATTCTGCTTCTTATGCTTATTACTTTTCTTCTGCTTCTGCTTCTCCTGCTTCTGCTTCTTCTGCTTCTACTGCTTCTCCTTATGCTTCTCCTCCTTCTTCTTCTCCTTCTTTTTCTTCTTCTTCTTCTTCTTCTTCTTCTTCTTCTTCTTCTTCTTCTTCTTCTTCTTCTTCTTCTGCTTCTTCTTCTCTTTCTTCTGCTTCTGCTTTTCCTGCTTCTTCTGCTTCCACTGCTTCTCTTTCTGCTTCTCATTCTTCTTCTGCTTCTCCTTCTCCTTCTGCTGCAACTGCTACTGCTTCTGCTTCTTCTGTTTCTTCTGCTTCTCCTTCTACTTTTGATTCTCTTTCCGCTTCTGCTTCTCCTTCTACTTCTCATTCTGCTTCTCCAGATTCTGCTTCTTCTGCTTCTCCTGCTTCTCCTTCTGCTTCAGGTTCTGCTTCTGCTTCTTCGGATTCTTATGCTTCTGCTTCTCCTGCTTCTGCTTCTTCTGCTTCCCCTCCTTCTCTTTCTGCTTCTCCTTCTGTTTCTGCTTCTCCTTCTGCTTTTGCTTCTGCTTCTGTCCTTCTCCTTTTTCTTCTTCTTCTGCTTCTCCTGTTTCTACATCTCCTGCTTCTCCTTCTGCTGCTCTTTCTGCTTCTCCTGCTGCTTTTCCTTCTCC
>NW_012317757.1:0-1905 GCF_000151885.1 Dipodomys ordii
AGAGCGGGACAGAGCGGGACACAGCGGGGACAAAGCGGGACACAGCGGGGGACACAGCGAGGACACAGCGGGACAGAGCGGTGACAAAGCGGGACACAGCGGGGGACACAGCGAGGACACAGCGGGACACAGTGGTGACAAAGCGGGACACAGCGGGGGTCACAGCGGGACACAGCGGGACACAGCGTCGATAGAGCGGGGACAGAGCGGGACACAGCGGTGACACAGCGGGACTCAACGGGGCACACTGCGGGACCCAGCGGGACCCAGCGGGGACACAGCAAGGACACAGCGGGGGACACAGCGGGACACAGCGGGACACAGCGGGGGACACAGCGAGGGACACAGCGGGGGACACAGTCGGACACAGTGGGGAACACAGAGAGGACACAGCAGGACCCAGCGGTACACAGCGTCGATACAGCGGAGACACAGCGGGACACAGCGGGGTCACTGCGGGACACAGTGGGGGACAAAGCGGGACACAGCGGGACACAGCGGGGACGCAGCGAGACACAGGGGGAAACGGCAGGGGACACAGCAGGTCACAGAGGGGGACACAGTGGGGGAAACAGCTGGACACAGCGGGGAACACAGCGAGGACACAGTGGGACCCAGCGGGACACAGCGTCGATACAGTGGAGACACAGCGTTACACAGCATGGTACAAAGCTGTGGACACAACGGGACACAGTGGGGGCACAGCGGGACACAGCGGGACGCAGTGGGACACAGCGGGGACAAAGCGTGAGACACAGCATGGGACATAGCTGGAGACAGCGGGGACACAGCGGGGACACAGCGCGTGGACACAGCGGGACAGAGCGGGACACTGCAGGGCACTTCGGGGGACTCTTCGGGACACAGCTTGGGACACAGCGGGATACAGCGGGGGACACAGCGAGGACACAGCGGGACAAAGCGCTGACTCTGCTTGGACACAGTGGGGGACACAGCGGGGGACACAGCCGGACACATTGGGACACTGCGTGGAACACTTGGAGGACTCATCGGGACAAAACGGGGACACAGCGGCGACTCACCGGGGGACACATCGGGGGACAAAGTGGGACACCACAGAACACAGTGGGAAACAGCGGGACTTAGCGTGGAAACTGCGGGGACACAGGGGGACAAAGCGTGGGACACATAGGGACACAGCGGGGGACACAGTGGGGGACACAGCGGGACACAGCGGGGAACACAGCGAGGACACAGCGGGACCCAGCGGTACACAGCGTAGATACAGCGGGGACACAGCGTTACACAGCGTGGTACACAGCTGTGAACACAAAAGGACACAGTGGGGGCACAGCGAGACACAGCGGGACACAGCGAGGACACAGCGGGACACAGCGCTGACACTGCGGGGGACTCAGTGGGGGACACAGCGGGGGACACAGCCGGACACAGCGGGACACAGCGGGGGACACAGGGGAGACACAGCAGGACCCAGCGCGGGACACAGCGAGGACACATTGGGACACAACGGGGACACAGCGGGACACAGCGGGGGACACAGAGGAGTAAACAGCGGGACACTGCGGGGAACACAGCGAGGACACAGCGGGACCAAGCGGGACACAGCGTCGATACAGCGGGGAAACAGCGGGACACAGTGGGGTACACAGCTGGGTACACAACGGGACACAGCGGGGGACACAGCGAGGACACAGCAGAACACAGCGTGGGAAACAGCGAGGACACAGCGGGACACAGCGAGACACAGAGGGACACAGTGGGGACACAGCAGTAAACACAGCGGGACACAGCGGGGGACACAGCGGGACACAGCGGGGAACACAGCGAGGACACAGCGGGGACACAGCGGGGACCCAGCGGGACCCAGCAGGACCTAGCAGGGCACACAGCGGGACACAGCTTGGGACACAGCGGGTGACAAAG
>NW_012317758.1:0-1905 GCF_000151885.1 Dipodomys ordii
TATCGACGCTGTGTCCCGTTGTGTCCCGCTGTATCCTCGCTGTGTTCCCCACTGTGTCCCGTTGTGTCCCCCGCTGTGTCCCCCGCTCTGTCCTTGCTGTGTCCCCTGTTGTGTCCCGCTGTGTCCTCACTGGGTAGCCCACTGTGTCCCGCTGTGTCCCCCGCTGTCCCCCACTGTCGCCCGCTGTGTCCTGCTGTGTCCCCCGCTTTATCTTCCTGTGTCCCGCAGTGCCCCGCTGTGTCCCGCTGTGTAACACTGTGTCCCGTGGTGTCCCACTTTGTCCCACGCTGTGTCCCCAGCTGCGTCCCCTCTGTGTCGCCGCTGTGTCCCTCTCTGTCCTCGCTGTGTCCCCCACTGTGTCCCGCTTTGTCTCCCGCTGTGTTCCGCTGTGTCCAGCTGTGTCCTCGCAGTGTCCCCCACTGTGTCCCGTTGTGTCCACAGCTGTGTACCACACTGTGTAACGCTGTGTGCCCGCTGTATCGATGCTGTGTCCCGCTGGGTCCAGCTGGATCCACGCTGTGTTCCCCGCTGTGTCCCGCTGTGTCCCACGCTGTGTCCTCGCTGTGTCCCCCGCTGAGTCCCGCTGTGTCCTTGCTCTGTCCCCCATGTGTTCCGCTGTGTTCCCCGCTGTGTCCCGCTGTGTCCCGCTCTGTCCCTGCTATGTCCCGCTGTGTCCCCCTGTGTCCCCCGCTATGTCCCGCTATGTTCCCGCAGTGTCCCGCTGTGTCCCGCTGTGTCCCGCTGTGTCCTCGCTGTGTCCCACGCTGTGTTCCGCTGTGGCCTCGCTTTTTTCCCCGCTGTCTCCCGCTGTGTACCCCTCTGTGTCCCCCGCTATATCTCGCTGTTTCCCCCGCTGTGTCCATGCTCTTTCCCCTCTGTGTCCCGCTGTGTCGCGCTGTGTACTGCTGTGTCCCCCGCTGAGTCCCGCTGTGTCCCCGCTTTGTCCCAATGTGTCCTCGCTCTGTCCCCCGCTGTGTACCGCTGTGTCCTTCCTGTGTCCCATGCTGTGTCCCGCTGTGTCCCGCTGTGTCCCCGCTGTGTCCCCCGCTATGTCCCGCTTTGTCCCCCACTGTGTCCCGCTCTGTCTTTGCTGTGTCCCCCACTGTGTGCCGCTGTGTCCTCACTGTGTCCCCCGCGGTGTCGCGCTGTGTCCATTTGTGTCACGCTGTTTCCCCGCTGTGTCCCTGCTGTGTCCCTCTGTGTACCCCGCTGTCTCCAGCTTTGTCCCCGCTGTGTCTCGCTGTGTCCCACGCTCTGTCCCACATTGTGTCCCGCAGTGTCCCCCGCTGTGTCCCGCTGTGTCCCCCGCTGAGTCCCCGTTGTGTCACCGCTGTGTCCCGCTGTGTCCTCGGTGTGTCCCCTGCTTTCTCCCACTCTGTCCCCCGCTGTGTCTCACGCTTTGTCCCTGCTTTGTCTCACTGTGTCCCGCTGTGTCCGGCTTTGCCCCCACTGTGTCTCGTTGTGTCCAAAGCTGTGTACCACACTGTGAAACGCTGTGTCCCCGCTGTATCGACGCTGTGTCCCGCTGTGTCCTCACAGTGTTTCCCGCTGTGTCCCGCTGTGTCCCCAGCTGTGTCCCCCGCTGTGTCCTCGCTGTGTCCCCTGCTGTGTTCTGCTGTGTCCTCACTGGGTCCCCAACTGTGTCCCGCTGTGTCCCCTGCTGTGTCGCGCTGTGTCCGGCTGTGTCCCGCTCTGTCCCCGCTGTGTCCCGCTGTGTCCCGCTGTGTCCCCGCTGTGTGCCTGCTGTGTCCCGCTGTGTCTGCCCCTTTGTCCCGCTGTGTCCCACTGTGTCCCCGCTGTGTCCCGTTGTGTCCCGCTGTGTCCCCGCTGTGTGCCCGCTGTGTCCCTCTGTGTACCCCGCTGTGTCCAGCTGTGTACCTGCTGTGTCCCGCTGTGTCCCCTCTC
>NW_012317759.1:0-1905 GCF_000151885.1 Dipodomys ordii
CATGTCGGTATCCAAGATGGAAATCGCCAGTGCGGGGGGGGGGAGGGGTGGCCTTCCCTCCTCTGCTCCCTGAGAAGGAGTGAGGATGTCGGGCTTCTACTCATGCCGAGTCTTGGATCCTGGGTCGTCTCTGGTCTGCAAACTGCAGGATGAATCTCTCTGCTCCTTGTCGGTTCTTACTGGTGTTGAGTAGAATCCGCTCGCCAGCTGCGTCTGGCTTCTTCGTCCCGGACTCTCTGTGTGAGCGCTCAGGTATTGCCCCGGCTGTGGTCTCCACCGCGACCCTGCCGCCGCCGCCGCCGCCGTTGGCTGCTGGCTGGTGCTCAGATGTGTATTCTTGCCTTAGCTTTCTCTCACTTGTCTAACTCTCTGTCCTGTGATGGCACACTTGGTGTGTTTCTCTGGCTTAGGACTGTTCACTGGACCTCTAAAACTGCTTTCTATGCGAGAGCTTATTCAGATTCCAGCTTCTCCTCCGCCATCTTGTCCTCTCTTCTTCTTCTTCTGCTTCTTCTTCTTCTTCTTCTTCTTCTTCTTCTACTTCTTCTTCTTCGTCTTCGTTTCTTCTTCTTCTTCTTCTTCTTCTTCTTCTTCTTCTTCTTCTTCTTCTTCTTCATCTTCTTCTTCTTCTTCTTCTTCGTCTTCTTCTTCTATTCCTGCTTTTCCTTCTCCTTCTCCTTCTGCTGCTTCTCTTTCTGCTTCTGCTTCTCCTTCAGCTTCTGCTTCTGCTTCAATTTCTCCTTTTTCTGCTTCTCATTCTGCTTCTGCTTCTTCTGTTTCTTCTTCTTCTGCTTCTCCTTCTTCTGCTCCTTCTGCTTCTCCTTCTGCTTCTCCTTCGGCTTCTCTTTCTGCTTATCCTTCTGCTTATCCTACTCCTACTCCTTCTCTTTCTCCTTCTACTTCTCCTTCTTCTGCTTCTCATTCTGCTTCTGCTTCACCTTCTTCATCTGCTTCTCCTTCCGTATCTCCTTCTGCTTCTACTTCTCCTTCTTTCGCTTCTCCTACTTCTGCTTCTCCTTATGCTTCTTCTGCTTCTCTTTCTTCTGATTTTCCTGCTTCTCCTTCTGCTTCTCATTCTGCTTCTCCTTCTTCTGATTCTTACTCTTCTTCTTCTTCTTCTTCTTCTTCTTCTTCTTCTTCTTCTTCTTCTTCTTCTTCTACTTCTTCTTCTATTTCTGCTTTTCCTTCTCCTTCTCCTTCTTCTGATTCTCCTTCTGTTCTGCTTTTCCTTCTGCTTCTGCTTCTTCTGCTTCTTCTATTTCTTCTGCTTCTGTTTCTCCTGCTTCTGCTTCTTCTGATTCTCCTTCTTCTTCTCTTTCTCCTACGATTTCTCTTTCTTCTGCTACGCTTTCTGCTTCTCAGTCTGCTTCTTCTGTTTCTTCTGCTTCTGCCTCTCCTGATTCTGCTTCTCCTGCTTCTACTGCTTCTCCTTATGCTTCTCCTTCTTCTTCTTCTCCTTCTTCTTCTTCTTCTTCTTCTTCTTCTTCTTCTTCTTCTTCTTCTTCTTCTTCTTCTTCTTCTTCTTCTTCTTCTTCTTCTTCTTCTTCTTCTTCTTCTTCTTCTCTTTCTTCTGCTTCTGCTTTTCCTACTTCTTCTGGTTCTACTACTTCTCTTTCTGCTACTCATTCTGCTTCTCCTTCTGCTTCTGCTTCTCCTATTGCTTCTGCTGCTCTTCCTTCTCTTTCTCCTACTTCTACTTGTTCTTCTGCTTCTGCTTCTCCTGCTTCTCATGTTTCTCCTTCTGCCTCTCCTTCTGCTTGTGCTTGTCCTTATGCTTATTCTTCTGCTTCTGCTTCTACTTCTGCTTCTTCTGCTTCTCCTTCTGATTCTCCTTCTGCTTCTGCTTCTGTTTCTCCTTCTTGTTCTCCTTCTTCTGCTTCTCCTTCTGCTTCTCCTTCTGCTTCT
>NW_012317760.1:0-1905 GCF_000151885.1 Dipodomys ordii
GTCCTCGCTGTGTCCCCCGCTGTGTCCCTCTGTGTCCCCGCTGTGTTTCCCGCTGTGTCCCGCTGTGTCCCCCGCTGTGTCTGCTGTGTCCGCTGCTGTGTCCCCATTGTGTCCCGCTGTGTCCACCCCTGTGTCCTGCTTTGTCCTCGCTGTGTCACCCGCTGTGTCTTGCTGTGTCCTCGCTGTGTCCCCCGCTGTGTCCCGCTATATTCCACGCTGTGTCCCGCTGTGTCCTCGCTGTGTCCCACGCTGTGTTCCGCTGTGTCCTCGCTGTGTCCCCAGATGTGTCCCGTTGTGTCCCCAGCTGTGTACCCCGCTGTGTCCCGCTGTGTCCCCGCTGTATCTGCGCTGTGTCCCGCTGGGTCCTGCTGTGTCCTCGCTGTGTTCCCCGCTGTGTCCCGCATTGTACCCCGCTGTGTCCTCCGCTGTGTCCCGCTGTGTCCAACGCTGTGACCCACTGTGTCCCGCTGTGTCCCCCGCTGTGTCCCTGCTGTGTCCCCGGTGTGTCCCGCTGTGTCCCGCTGTGTACTGCTGTGTCCTCCGCTGAGTTCCGCTGTGTCCCTGCTGTGTCCCAATGTTTCCTCGCTGTGTCACGCTCTGTTCTGCTCTGTCCCCGCTGTGTCCAGCTGTGTCCCACTGTGTCCCCACTGTGTGCCCGCTGTGTCCCGCTGTGTACCCCGCTGTTTCCCGCTATGTTCCCGCATTGTCCACGCTGTGTCCCCCTGTGTCTCGCTGTGTCCCTGCTGTGTCCCACTGTGTACCCCGCTGTGTCCAGCTTGGTCCCCGCTGTGTCTCGCTGTGTCCCACGCTGTGTCCCCAACTGTGTTCCGTTGTGTCCCCCACTGTGTTCCGCTGTGTCCTCCACTGTGTCCCGCTGTGTCCCCGCAGGGTCACCGCTGTTTCCCGCTGTGTCCCGCTGTGTTCCGTGGTGTCCCGTTTTGTCCAGCGCTGTGTCCCCCGCTGTGTCCCCGCTGTGTCCCCGCAGTGTCCCGCTGTGTCCTCGCTGTGTCCCTCGCTGTCTCCCGCTCTGTCCGCCACTGTGTCTCACGCTTTGTCCCCACTGTGTCCCACTGTGTCCCCGCTGTGTCCAGCTGTGTCCTGCTGTGTCCCGCTGTGTCACACTGTGTCCAGCTGTCCCGCTGTGTCCCGCTGTGTCCCGCTGTGTCCCGCTGTGTCCTCGCTGTGTCCCCCGCTGTGACCGCTCTGTCCCGCTGTGTCCCGCTGTGTCCTCGCTGTGTCCCACTGTGTCCCCGCTGTGTCCCCGTGTGTCCCGCTCTATCCCTCGCTCTTCCCCCCTGTGTCCTGCTGTGTCCCGCTGTGTCCCGCTGTGTCCCCGTGTGTCCCGCTCTATCCCCCGCTCTGTCCCCCAGTGTCCTGCTGTGTCCCGCTGTGTCCCGCTGTGTCCCCCACTGTGTCCCGTTGTGTCCCAGCTGTGTACCCCGCTGTGTCTACCTGTGTCGTCGCTGTTTCGACGCTGTGTCCCGATGGGTCCCGCTGTGTCCTCGCTGTGTTCCCCGCTGTGTCCCGCTGTTTCTCCCGCTCTGTCCTCCAGTGTGTCCCCCGCAGAGTCCCGCTCTGTCCCTCGCTGTGTCCTGCTGTATCACGCTGTGTCCGGCTCCGTCCCCGCTGTGTCCCGCTGTGTCTCCCGCTGTGTCTCCCGCTGTGTCCTCCGCTGTGTCCTCGTTGTTTCCCGGCTATGTCCCGCTCTTTCCTCACTTTGTCCCCTGCTGTGTCCCGCAGTGTCCCCCGCTGTGTCCCCCGCTGTGTCCCACTGTTTCCTCCGCTTTGTCCCCCGCTGTGTCCCGCTGTGTCCCGCAGTGTCCTCGCTGTATTCCCCGCTCTGTCGTGCTGTGTAAATCACTGTGTCCCCCTTTGTGTCCCGCTGGGTCCCCCGCTGTGTTCGAC
>NW_012317761.1:0-1905 GCF_000151885.1 Dipodomys ordii
TCGGGGACACAGCGAGGACCCAGCGGGACCCAGCGGGACACAGCGTCGATACAGCGGGGACATAGCAGGACACAGCGGGACATAGCGGGGGAAACAGCGGGACACAATGGGGACACAGCAGTGGACACAGCGGGACACAGCGAGGGAAACAGCTGAACACAGCGGGGGACACAGTGGGGGACACAGCGGAACACAGCCGGACAAAGCGGGGGACACAGGTGGGACAAAGCGGGACACAGCGGGGCCACAGCGGGACACAGCGCGGGACACAGCAATACACAGTGGGACACAGCTGCACACAGTGGGACACAGCGGGGAACACAGCGGGATACAGCGGGGAACACAGCAAGGACCCAGCGGGACCCATCGGGACACAGCGTCGATACAGCGGGGACACAGCAGGACACAGCGGGGGACACAGCGTGGATACAGTGGGGGACACAGCAGGACACAGAGGGGGACATAGCGGGGGACAAAGCGGGACACAATGGGGAACACAGCAAGGACACAGCGGGACCCAGCGGGACACAGCGTGGATACAGTGGGGACACAACGGGACACATTGGGGTACACCGCTGGGGACACAAAGGGACACAGTGGGGGACAAAGCGTGAGACACAGCGGGGGAAATAGCGGGAGACAGCGGGGGACGCAGCGAGGACACACCGAGACACAGCGGGGACACAGCGGGGACTCAGCGGGGGACACAGCGGGGGACATAGCTGGACACCACGGAACACAGTGAACACAGCGGGAAACAGCGGTTACCCTGCGGGGACACAGCGGGACACAGCGGGGGACACAGCGGAACACAGTGGGGGACAGAACGTGAGACACAGCGAGAAACAGCGGGGACAAAGCTGGACACAGCGGGGTACACAGCGGGACACAGCGTGACACAGCAGGGACACAGAGGGACACAGCTGGACACAGCGGCGGATACAGCGGGACACATCTGGGGACACAGCGAGGACACAGCGGGACACAGTGGGGGACACAGCGTGGGACACAGCTAGGACACAGCGGGTACCAGTGGGGGACACAGCGGGACATAGCGGGGTCTCATCGGGGGACACATCGGGGGACAAACTGGGACACCACGGGACACAGTGGGACACATCGGGACACAAAGGGGACACTGCGGGAACATAGCGGGACTGAGCGGGGTACACAGCAGGACACAGCGGGACACAGCGGAGGACACAGAGGGGACACCACGGGACACAGCATGGGACACAGCGAGGACACAGCAGGTCACAGCGGGACACAGCGTGGGACAAAGCAGGAGACAGCAGGGGACACAGCGAGGACACAGCGGGACACAGCGGGGTACACAGCGGGACACAGCGGCACACAGCGGGGGACACAGAGGGTTACACAGCGGGACACAGCGGGAAACACAGCGAGGACACAGCGGGGGACAAAGCGGGACACCGCGGGGCACAGTGTGACACAGCGGGACACAGCAGGGACACTACAGAGGCACAGCGGGACAAAGCGGGGGACACAGCAGGACACAGTGGAACACAGCGGGGGCCACAGCGGGGGACAGCAGGGGACAGAGAGGGGACACAGCGGGACACAGCGGGGACACAGCTGCACACTGCGGGGTACACAGCGGAACACAGTGGGCACACAGCGGGGACACAGCGGGACACAGCGGGGACAGAGCGGGACAGAGCATGACACAGCGAGGGCACATTGGGACACAGCTAGGACACAGCGGAACTCAGTGGGGGACACAGCAGTACACAGCGGGACACAGCGGGACACACCGGGCACACAGCAGGGAAACAGCAGGAGACACAGAGGGATACACATCGAGACACAGCGGGGAACACAGCAAGGACCCAGCGGGACCCAGCGGGACACAGTGTCGATACAGCGGGGACAGAGCGGGACATA
>NW_012317762.1:0-1905 GCF_000151885.1 Dipodomys ordii
CAGGACACAGTGTTACACAGTGTGGTACACAGCTGTGGACACAACGGGACACAGTAGGGGCACAGCGTTACACAACGGGACACAGCGGGACACAGCGGGGACAAAGTGTGAGACACAGCGGGCGACAGAGCGGGAGACAGCGGGGGACACAGCGTGGACACAGCGGGACACAGTGGTGACACAGCGGGGACTCAGCGGGCGACAGAGCGGGAGACAGCGGGGGACACAGGGAGGACACAGCGGGACACAGTGGAGGACACAGCGAGGCCATATTGGGACACAGCGGGGACACAGCGGGACTCAGCGGGGGACACAGCAGTACACAGCGGGACACAGCGGGACACAGCGGGTCACAGCATGGACGCAGGGGGGGGACACAGCTGGACACAGCGGGGGACACAGCGAGGACACACTGGGACACAGCGGGGACACAAAGGGACTCAGCGGGGGACACAGCAGTACACAGCGGGACACAGCGGGACACAGCGGGGGACACAGAGGGGTACGCAGAGGGACAAAGCGGGGAACACAGCGGGACACAGCGGGACACAGCTTGGGACACAGCGGGGACACAGCGGGACACAGCGGGGGACACAGCGAGGACACAGCAGGACACAGCCGGGGACACAGCGAGGACACAGCAGAACACAGCGTGGGACACAGCGAGGACTCAGGGGGACACAGCGGGACACAGCGAAACACAGCGGGACACAGCGGGGGACACAGCAATAGACACAGCGGGGACACAGCGTCGATACAGCGGGGATACAGCGGGACACAGCGGGGTACACAGCTGGGGACACAGCGAGACACAGCGGGACACAGTGGGGACAAAGTGTGAGACATAGCGGGGGACAGAGCGGGAGACAGCGGGGGACACAGCGGGACACAGGGGGACACAGCGCGGGACACAGGGGGACACAGCGGGACACAGTGGTGGACACAGCGGGACAGAGCGGGGACACAGGTTGGACACAGCGGGGACACAGTGGGACACAGCGGGACACAACGGGGGACACAGTGAGGACACAGCGGGACAGAGCGGGGTACACAGCGGGACACAGCGGGACACAGCGGGGGACACAGCGGGACAAAGCGGGGACTCAGCGAGAACACAGCGGGGGACACAGAGGGGGCCAAAGTGGGACACAGTGGGGACAGAGCGGGACACAGCGTGACACAGCGGGACACAGCGAGGGACAGAGCGGGACACAGCAGGGGACACAGCGAGGACACAGCAGGACACAGCGGGGGACACAGCGAGGACACATCGTGATACAGTGCGACACAGCGGAGGACAAAGCGGGAGACAGCGGGGGACACAGCGGGACACAGCCGGGGACACAGCAGACACAGCGGGACACAGTGTTGGACACAGCGGGACAGAGCGGGGACACAGCTGGACACAGCGGGGACACAGTTGGACACAGCGGGACACAACGGGGGACACAGTGAGGACACAGCGGGACAGAGCAGGGTACACAGCGGGTCACAGCGGGAAACAGTGGGGCACACAACGGGACAAAGCGGGGACTCAGCAAGAACACAGCGGGGGACACAGAGGGGGCCAACGTGGGACACAGTGGGGACAGAGCGGGACACAGCGGGGGACACAGCGAGGACACAGCAGGACACAGCGGGGGACACAGCGAGGACACATCGGGACACAGTGCGACACAGAGGAGGACAAAGCGGGAGACAGCGGGGGACACAGCGAAGACAGAGCAGGACATAGCGGGGACACAGATGGGACTCAGCAGGGGACACAGTGGGGGACAAAGAGGGACACCACGGAACAGAGCGGGACAAAGCGGGAAATAGCGATGACCCTGCGGGGACACAGCAGGACAAAACAGGAACAGAGCGGGACACAACGGGACATAGTGGGACACAGTGGGGACTGAT
>NW_012317763.1:0-1905 GCF_000151885.1 Dipodomys ordii
TCTTCTCCAGATTCTGATTCTTCTGCTTCTCCAGCTTCTCCTACTTCTCGTGCTGCTTCTTCTTCTGCGTCTCTATCTGCTTCAGCTAATCCTTTTGCTTCTCCTACTCCTAATCCTTCTCTATCGCCTTCTCCTTCTTTTTCTTCCGCTTTTCCTGCTGATTCAGCTTCTGATTATTGTACTATTTCTGTTTCTTCAGCTTCTTCTTCAAAAAAATAAATATTCTGTTTCTCCTGCTTCAGATTCTGCTTCTGCTTCTTCTACTTCTCCTGCTTCTCTTTCTGCTTCTCTTTCTACTTCTGCTTCTGCTCTTCTCCTTCTTCTGTTTCTTTTGCTTCTATTTCTTCTGCTTCTTCTTCTGTTTCTTCTGATTCTACTTCTGCTTCTCCTTCTTCTCCTCTTTCTTCTTCTACTTCTGCTTCTTCTGTTTCTCCTGCTTCTCCTTCTTGTTCTCCTTCTGTTTCTGCTTCTCTTTCTGCTTCTGCTTCTCCTTCTGTTGATCCTTCTCCTTCTTCTGCTTCTCCCACTGCTTCTTCTTCTGCTTATTTTGCTTATTCTTTTTCTTCTGCTTCTGCTTCTCCAGGTTCTGCTTCTTCTGCTAATACTGCTTCTCCTTACGCTTCTCCTTATGCTTCTTCTTCTTCGTCTTCTTCTTCGTCTTCTTCTTCTTCTTCTTCATCTTCTTCTCTTTCGTCTCCTGCTTCTTCTGCTTCTACTGCTCTGCTTCTTCTCCTTCTACTGCTTCTCTTTCTGCTTCTCATTCTGCTTCTGCTTGTCCTTCTACTTCTCCTATTGCTTCTGCTGCCCTTCCTTCTCCTTCTCCTTCTCCTTCTCCTACTTCTGCTTCTCCTTCTTTTTCTGCTTCTTCTGCTTCTCCTGCTTCTCCTTCTGCATCTTCTTCTCCTTCTGCTTCTCCTTTTGCTGCTCCTTCTCCGTCTTCTCCTACTCCCTCTGATTCTGCTTCTTATGCTTATTCTTTTTCTTCTGCTTCTCCTGCTTCTGCTTCTTCTGCTTCTCCTTATGCTTCTCCTTCTTCTCCTTCTTCTTCTTCTTCTTCTTCTTCTTCTTCTTCTTCTTCTTCTTCTTCTTCGTCTTCTTCTTCTTCTTCCCCTTGTTCTTCTTGTTCTTCTTGTTCTTGTTTTTGTTCTTCTTCTTCTTCTTCTTCTTCTTCTTCTTCTTCTTCTTCTTCTTCTTCTTCTACTTCTTCTTCTTCTTCTTTTTCTTCTTCTTCTTCTTCTTCGTCTTCTTCTTCTTCTTCTTCTTCTTCTTCTTCTTCTTCTTCTTCTTCTTCTTCTTCTATTTCTTCTGCTTCTGTTTTCCTGCTTCTTCTGCTTCTACTGCTTCTCTTTCTGCTTCTCATTCTGCTTCTGCTTCTGCTTCTCCTTCTCCTATTGCTTCTGCTGCTCTTCCTTCTCCTTCTCCTACTTCTACTTCTTCTTCTGCGTCTGCTTCTTCTGCTTCTCCAGCTTCTCCTTCTGCATCTTCTTCTGCTTCTTCTTCTTCTGCTTCTCCTTCTGCTTCTGCTTCTGTTTTTCCTTCTCCTTCTCGTTCTTCTTCTTTTCCTTCTGCTTCTGCTGCAACTGCTACTGCTTCTGCTTCTTCTGTTTCTTGTTCTTCTCCTGCTGCTTTTGATTCTCTTTCCGCTTCTGCTTCTCCTTCAGCTTCTCATTCTGCTTCTCCAGATTCTGCTTCTTCTGCTTCTCCTGCTTCTCATTCTGCTTCAGGTTCTGCTTCTGCTTCTTCGGATTCTTATGCTTCTGCTTCTCCTGCTGCTGCTGCTTCTGCTTCCCCTCCTTCTCTTTCTGCTTCTCCTTCTGCTTCTGCTTCTTGTCCTTCTCCTGTTTCTTCTGCTTCTGCTTCTCTTGTTTCTGCATCTCCTGCTTCTCCTTCTGCTGCTCTTTCTGC
>NW_012317764.1:0-1904 GCF_000151885.1 Dipodomys ordii
GTCCTTCAGTTTCTGCTTCTCTTTCTGCTTCTGCTTCTCCTTATGCTTCTCCTTCTCCTTCTGCTTCAGCTTCTCCCAGTACTTATACTTCTGCTTCATATGCTTATTCTTTTTCTTCTGCTTCTGCTTCTCCTGCTTCTGCTTCTTCTGCATCTACTGCTTCTCCTTATGCTTCTCCTTCTTCTTCTTCTTCTTCTTCTTCTTCTTCTTCTTCTTCTTCTTCTTCTTCTTCTTCTTCTTTTCTTCTTCTTCTTCTTCTTCTTCTTCTTTTCTTCTTCTTCTTCTTCTGTATCTTCTGTTATTGCTTCTCTTGCTTCTGCATTTGTGCTTCTCCTGCTTCTCTTTCTTCTTCTCATTCTTCTGCTTCTCCTTCTGCTTCTCCTATTGCTTCGGCTGCCCTTCCTTCTCCTTTTCCTTCTTCTAATTCTGCTTCTCCTTCTGCTTTTGCTTCTTCTGCTTCTCCTGCTTCTCCTTCTGCATCTTCTTCTGCTTCTGCTTCTCCTTCTGCTGCTTCTTCTGCTTCTGCTTCTCCTTCCTCTGCTTCTCCTTCTGCTGCTCCTTCTGCTTCTCCTTCTGCTGCTCCTTCTGCTTTTCGTTCTGCTTCTGATTCTCCTTCTGCTCTTCCTACTCCTAATCCTTCTCTTTCTCCTTCTCCTTCTTCTTCTTCTGCTTCTCGTTCTGCTTCTGCTACTGCTTCTTCTGCTTGTTCTGTATCTTCTGCTTCAGGTCCTGCTTCTGCTTCTTCAGCTTCTTCTGTTTCTTGTGCTTCTGCTTCTCCTGCTATTGCTTTTTCTCCTTCTCTTTCTGCTTCTCCTTCTGCTTCTGCTTCTCCTTCTGCTCCTTCTCCTTCTTCTCTTTCTTCTTCTTCTTCTTCTTCTGCTTCTCCTGCTTCTGCTTCTTCTGCTTCTCCTTCCTTTCCTGTGCTTCTGCTTCTCCTTCTCCTTCTTCTGCTTCTCTTTCTGCTTCTGCTTCTTCTGGTTCTCCAACTAATCCTTCTTCTTCTCCTTCTGTTTCTGCTTCCCTTTCTGCTTCTTCATCTCCTTCTGCTTCACCTTCTGCTGATCCTTCTCCTTCTTCTGTTTCTCCCTCTGCTTCTGCTTCTGCTTCTTATGCTTCTTCTTGTTCTTCTGCTTCTGCTTCTCCTGTTTCTGCTTCTCCTGCTTCTGCTTCTTATGCTTCTACTGCTTCTTCTTCTGCTTCTGCTTCTTCTGCTTCTACTTCTCTTTCTGCTTCTGCTTCTCCTGCTTGTTTTTCTGCTTCTTCTGCTGCTTCTCCTTCTGCTGCTTCTTCTACTTCTCCTTCTGCTTCTCTTTTTGCTTCTCTTTCTGCTTCTGCTTCTTCTGTTTCTCCTGCCTGAATTTCTGGTTCTACTTGTTCTGTTGCTTCTCCTTCTGCTTCTGCTTCTACTTCTGCTTCTGTTTCTGCTTCTTCACTTTCGGCTTCTTCCGCTTCTGCTTCTTTCGCTTCTCCTTCCTTTCCTCTGCTTCTGCTTCTCCTTCTCCTTCTACTGCTTCTCGTTGTGCTTCTGCTTCTTCTGATTCTCCAACTAATCCTTCTTCTTCTCCTTCTGTTTCTGCTTCTCTTTCTGCTTCTATATCTCCTTCTGCTTCTCCTTCTGCTTTTGATTCTCTTTCTGCTTCTGCTTCTCCTTCAGCTTCTCATTCTGCTTCTCCAGATTCTGCTTCTTCTGCTTCTCCTGCTTCTCCTTCTACTTCAGGTTCTGCTTCTGCTTCTTCGGATTCTTATGCTTCTGCTTCTCCTGCTTCTGCTTCTTCTGCTTCCCCTCCTTCTCTTTCTGCTTCTCCTTCTGTTTCTGCTTCTCCTTCTGCTTCTGTTTCTTGTCCTTCTCCTGATTCTTCTACTTCTGCTTCTCCTGTTTCTGCATCTCCTCCTTCTCCTTCTGT
>NW_012317765.1:0-1904 GCF_000151885.1 Dipodomys ordii
TTTAATTTGGGGAGGGGAAGGGAAAATTAACGAATGGCTGAAATTAAGATACCAGGTTGACCTCATGGTAACAATGAAGATGTGCAAGACACTATGTTGAATAATGAACCTTTACAATTTTTTGGGGGAGGAAGGTGTTGGGGAGGTGGGGAGGGGAAGGGGATGGAAGGGGAAAAACAAAGGAGGAGGTAGCAACGCTCAATAGGAAATGTACTCATTACCTTGCTCATGTAACTGCAACCCCTCTGTACAATTTTTGCAATAAAAAATATAAAATAATGATTTTAATGTCCTTTATAAGTTTCAACTGAAATCAAAAGTTAACTCAGATCATAACACAGTTTGAACATGTCTAATCTGAAAACTTGAATTTAAAGAAAATGTAATTGATGGTAACCATATGTTCAAAATGTTTCAGATTGGAAGGAGAGGAAGAGGGCATATCTGCTTTTGCATTTGTCATTATTTTTAAAATTATTGTGTTATTTTATTTACTTCAGGTAGCATTACAAAGGAGTTGTCATTTAACAAAGCAGTGTACGAGTACAATGCATCTCGATCGATGTTGACCAAACACATTTTTTTTGAAAAGTATTGGGCAGATTCATATTTCTCTGACAGATAAGCTACTGTTTTACATCTCAGGTGTTCCTCTCCATGACCTCAGTTCTGATGTGATGGTAATTTTTTTTCAGCCAAAATGGACGCACCATCCAAGCCCCCTCCTCTTGCGCAACATGTCGGCTGGCGGTCGAAACCCCGCCCTCCCCCCTCCCCGTCGTCATGGCTACGACAGAGGAAAAGCAAATGATGATAATAATGAATCATAACAACCTATATGTATGTGTATGTCAGAACTCTGACTCCCCACTGCCGGGTTGGTGAGGACTGACTGACTGAGTGAGTGACTGACCCGACCCTTGTTTTGCCCCTCCCGCCGCCCCATCCACCTTGTCGACGGCGAACGCCCGCCATCTAGCGGTGGTTTTGTGAATTGCAGTTTTCTCTCATGAAATGCATGGGGGAAAAAAAAGAACAAACAAACCACGCACTGACTGACTGAGAAAACCGGCCCAGGCTGGATGGCCCCGAGAGAGACTGCCTTCTTTTCAGAGAAGGGGTGGGGTGGGGATGATGATGTGCCTCGTTGGAGTATGGGGCCCATGCATAGGCAGGCAGGCAGGCAGGCAGGCTCGGAGTGGGACCGTTGTGTGTTGGAGCGCCCAGTACAGTAGCTCAAGCCGCAGGATTGACTGGCAAGTCGAGAGGAAAAGGAGGGAGGGAGTGCGGGCGGGCGGGCGGGCGGGAGAGAGAATTCAAACGAGAGAGAGAGAGAGACAGACAGACAGACAGACAGACAGAGACAAAGAGAGACACAGAGAGAGAAATAGAGAAACAGAAACAGAGAGACAAGAGACAGAGACGTGGTGAATTGGTCCGGCTGGACTACATACATGCTCTGTCGCGTCCGATCTTTGAGTTTCCTCAAAGATGCACGCACGCACACACACAGATACACTGAGATGCCCTCTGCCCCCTCTTCTCTCCTCTCCAATTCCCCCGCCCCCTCCCGCCTCCCCCCCCGTCAGGCACCAGAAATGAGATCCCTCCCCTTCGCCTATTGCGTCAATTAAAAACAAAAGGCAGCGTGAGATTCAAGCAAATTTGTTTTATTTTGTTCCGAGGGTAGGGTTGTGGATTTTGGTGCGGGGGGGTGGTCGGAGGTCGTGGTCGTGGTCGAGTAATCGCCTGCGGGGGGGTGTGAGGATGGACGGTTACGCCACCTGCATGAATGGCTCGCGTTCCCCTCTGGCTGTCTGGTTGCCGCTGAGTGCTTCAGATATCACCATCCGGTCAGGAAGCAGGGGCTGGAAGATAAAGAGATATTAAAGAGATAATTAGGA
>NW_012317766.1:0-1904 GCF_000151885.1 Dipodomys ordii
TGCTTTTGCTTCTCTTTCTGCTTCTGCTTCTCCTTCTGGTTCTCCTTCTTCTTCTCCAGATTCTGCTTCTTCTGCTTCTCCTGCTTCTCCTTGTGCTTCAGGTTCTGCTTCTGCTTCTTCGGGTTCTTCTGCTTCTATTTCTGCTTCTCCTTCTGTTTCTACTTCTCTTTCTGCTTCTGCTTCTTCTCCTTCTTCTGCTTCTGCTTCTCCTGCTTCTCCTTCTGTTTCTCTTTATGCTTATCCTTCTCCTTCTCCTTCTTCTGCTTCTCCTTCTGCTTCTGCTTCTTATTCTGCATATTCTTCTGTTTCAATTTCTCCTTCTTCTGCTTTTCATTCTGCTTCTGCTTCTCCTGCTTATGCTTCTTCTGCTTCTCCTTCTCATTCTCCTTCTCTTTCTGCTTCTGCTTATCCTTCTGTTTCTCCTACTCCTAATACTTCTCGTTCTCCTTCTCCTTCTTCTTCTTCTGCTTCTCCTGCTGCTTCCTCTTCTGCTTTTTCTGTTTCTTCTTCTTCTGCTTCAGCTTCTGCTTCTTCTGCTTCTCCTTCTGCTTCTGCTTCTCCTTCTGCTTCTGCTTCTGCTCTTCTCCTTCTTCTGTTTCTTCTGCTTCTGCTTCTCCTGCTTCTTCTTCTTCTGCTTCTCCTACTTCTCTTTCTGCTTCTCCGTCTCCTTCTCCTTCTCCTTCAATTTCTCCTTCTTGTGCTTCTTATTCTGCTTCTGCTTCTCCTGTTTCTGCTTCTTCTGTTTCTCCTTCTGCTTCTCTTTCTGCTTCTAATTATGCTTCTGCTCCTCCTACTCCTACTCCTTCTCTTTCTCCTTCTTCTTCTGCTTCTCGTTCTGCTTCTGCTACTGCTTCTTCTGCTTGTTCTATTTCTTCTGCTTCTTCTTTTCCAGCTTCTGCTGCTTCTGCTTCCCCTTCTGCTTCAGGTTCTCCTTCTGCTTCTTGGGATTCTTCTGTTTCTTCTGCTTCTGCTTCTCCTGCTACTGCTTCTTCTGCTTCTCTTTCTGCTTCTCCTTCTGCTTCTGCTTCTCCTTCTGCTCCTTCTCCTTCTTCTGTTTCTTCTTCTGCTGCTGCTTCTCCCGCTATCACTTCTTCTGCTTCTCCTGCTTGTCCTTCTGCTTCTGCTTCTGCTTCTCCTTCTTCTGCTTCTCTTTCTGCTTCTGCTTCTGCTTCTTCTGATTCTCCAACTTCTCCTTCTCCTCCTCCCTCTGTTTCTGCTTCTCTTTCTCCTTCTGCATCTCCTTGTGCTTCACCTTCTGCTGCTCCTTCTCCTCCTTCTGTTTCTCCCTCTCCCTCTACTTCGGCTTCTGCATCTTATGCTTCTTTATTTCTTCTGCTTCTGCTTCTCCTGCTTCTGCTTCTTATGTTTCTCCTGCTTCTTCTTCTGCTTCTGCTTCTTCTGCTTCTACTTCTCTTTCTGCTTCTGCTTCTCCTGCTGGTTTTTCTGCTTCTTCTACTGCTTCTCCTTCTGCTACTTCTTCTACTTCTCTTTCTGCTTCTCTTTTTGCTTCTCTTTCTGCTTCTGCTTCTGCTTCTTCTGTTTCTCCTGCCTGAATTTCTGGTTCTACTTCTTCTGCTGCTTCTCCTTCTGCTTCTGCTTCTCCTTCTGCTTCAGTTTCTGCTCCTTCTACTTCTTCTCTTTCGGCTTCTCCTGCTTCTGCATCGTGTGCTTCTCCTGCTTCTCTTTCTGCTTCTCATTCCGCTTCTGCTTGTCCTTCTGCTTCTCCTTCTGCTTCTGCTTCTGCTTCAATTTCTCCTTCTGCTTCTCATTCTGCTTCTGCGTCTTCTGTTCTTCTGCTTCTCCTGCTTCTGCTTCTCCTGCTTCTCCTAATTCTCGTGCTGCTTCTCCTTCTGCGTCTCTTTCTGCTTCTGATTATCCTTTTGCTTGTCCTACTCCTAATCCTT
>NW_012317767.1:0-1904 GCF_000151885.1 Dipodomys ordii
TTTTTTTTTTTTGTTTTCTGTTTTAGCTGTTTAAGTTGATTTTCTAGATGCAGTATCTGTATTATAATCCGATGAAGGTGATTTTGATTCCTAATATTTTGCCAGAGGGGTATTATATGCTAATTAGTAGTTGATAAAGGAGAAGCAGTAGGTTAAGCTTTTGTAGAATCTGATGGAGAAGTAGTGAGTAGCTGAAGCAGGATATGCTAGAATTTAATGTAATAGATGATGGATAAGAAGTAGAATCAGAAATAGAAGCAGAAACATAAGGTGAAGCAGATATAGAAGCAGTAGAAGCAAAAGCAGATTTTGAAGCAGAAGGAGATGCAGGAGAAGCAGAAGAAGCTGAATCTGGAGAAGAAGGAGAACCAGAAGGTGAAGCAGAAGCTGATAGAGAAGCAATAGCAGATGGAGAAGCAGAAAGAGAAGCAGAAGAAACAGAAGAAGCAGAAGCATAAGCAGTAGCAGAAGAAGCTGAAGACGCAGAAGCAGATAGAGAAGCAGAAGGAATAGCAGAATAATGACAAGGAGAAACAGAAGGAGAAGAAGAATGAGAAGCAGAAGGAGAAGCAGGAAATACTGAAGTTGCAGAAACAGACGGAGATGCAGAAGAAGGAGAATCAGAAGCAGAAGAAGAAGCAGAAGGAAAAGCACAAGCAGAAGGAGATGCAGAAGGAGTAGCAGGAGAAGCAGAAGAAGCAGAAGCAGAAGGAGAAGCAGAAGGAGAAGAAGCAGAATCAGAAGAAGCAGAAGGAGAAGTAGAAAGAGAAGCCGACGAAGAGAAGCAGAACGAGAAGCAGGAGAAGCAGAAAAAGCAGAGCGGGAGAAGCAGAAGAAGAAGAAACAGAAGAAATAGAAGGAGCAGAAGCAGAAGGAGGAGCAGAAGCAGAAGGAGAAGCAGAAAGAGAAGCAGGAAAAGCAGAAGAAGCAGAAGCAGGAGAAGCAGAAGCAGAAGAAACAGGAGAAGGACAAGAAGCAGAAGTAGAAGGAGAAGCAGAAACAGAAGGAGAAGCAGAAAGAGAAGGAGGGGAAGCAGAAGAAGCAGAAGCAGGAGAACTAGAAGCATAAGAATCCGAAGAAGCAGAAGCAGAACCTGAACCAGAAGGAGAAGCAGGAGAAGCAGAAGAAGCAGAATGAGAAGCTGAAGGAGAAGCAGAAGCAGAAAGAGAATCAAAAGGAGAAGCAGAAGCAGAAGAAACAGAAGAAGCAGAAGCAGTAGCAGTTGCAGCAGAAGCAGAAGGAGAAGCAAAAGTAAAAGCAGAAGAACGAGAAGGAGAAACAGAAGGAGAAGCAGAAGGAGAAGCAGAAGAAGCAGAAGGAGAAGCAGAAGGAGAAACAGAAGCAGAAGAAGCAGCAGAAGGAGAAGCAGAAGCAGAAGAAGATGCAGAAGGAGAAGCAGGAGAAGCAGAAGAAGCAGAAGCAGAAGTAGAAGGAGAAGTAGGAGAAGGAGAAGGAAGAGCCGCAGAAGCAATAGGAGAAGCAGAAGAAGAAGCAGAAGCAGAAGGAGAAGCAGAAAGAGAAGCAGTAGAAGAAGAAGAAGCAGGAAAAGCAAAAGCAGCAGAAAGAGAAGAAGAAGAAGAAGAAGAAGAAGAAGAAGAAGAAGAAGAAGAAGAAGAAGAAGAAGAAGAAGAAGAAGAAGAAGAAGAAGAAGAAGAAGAAGAAGAAGAAGAAGAAGAAGAAGGAGAAGGAGAAGGAGAAGGAGAAGCAGTAGAAGCAGAAGAAGCAGAAGCAGGAGAAGCAGAAGCAGAAGAAAAAGAATAAGCATAAGAAGCAGAATCAGAGGGAGAAGCAGAAGCAGGAGAAGCAGAAGCAGAAGAAGCAGCAGAAGGAGAAGCAGAAGCAGAAGAAGATGCAGAAGGAGAAGCAGGAGAAGCAGAAGAAGGAGAAGGAGAAGGCGAAAGAGA
>NW_012317768.1:0-1904 GCF_000151885.1 Dipodomys ordii
GGAAATAATAAGTCCACAGTCAACAACCCAAAAATTAATTAATAAGCTAATTAAAAATTAAGAGATAAACAGACACTTCTCAGAAGAAGAAAAGTGCATATCGCCAGTAAATACATGAAGAAATGCTCAACAATTCCTGGCTGTAAGGGAAATGCAAATAAGAACTAAAGATATTCCATCTCATTTTCAGTAAGAATGGCCATCATCAAGAATACAAGCAGCAACAAATGCTGGCAACAATACAGGGGAGAAGGCACCCTAATACATTGTCCATGGCAATGTAAACTACTGCAATAAATATGGAAAGCAATTTTGAGATTCCTTAATAAACTAAATATAGAGGTATCCTATGACTTAGTGATACCATGCTTGTCCATGTATATGGAAGACTGCATGACCAGATATAACATAGGGACCCACACACCTACGTTCATTGCAGCACAGCTCTCCATAGCACTTCCCATCCCCTCACATCTCCCCCTCCCCTCCCCCACCCCGTCCCTGCCTGGCCAAAGTTGTAAAGTTCTTTTTCAACATAGTGTCTTGTATATCTCATTGTTACAATGGGTCAACCTGTATCCTTGTTTCAGCAGTTTGTTATTTCCCTTTCCCTCCCCAAATTAGAAAAATGTATATACAAGACGCAAGGCACTAAAATATCATGGCTTAACTGGGCCTCTGACTCTTGCTTGGCTTTCTCCTGCACAACTAAACTTTGCACTTGAGTCATATTTCCAGTTCTGACTTTTTGCTAATTAATGGGAGACAAGTGTCTGAAAGATGTTTTTACCTGGGCTGCGTTTGATCTCAGCTTGCTAATAAGTAGTTAGGGTTATGAGCCACTGGTGTTTGGATTATTTTTTCAATATTTTAAGAATCAATTTTGTAAAACAAATTTTTTCACCTACATCTAATATATTAAAGAAAATATCTATTCCACTATACTTCCCTAAATAGGAAGAAAGAAATTTGGTGCAACCTGGAGCCACTCTTGTCCTAACTATGTACATATGACCATATTAAAGTTGCGAATTGAAATGAACACCAAGACATGGAAACAACAGATCTGTTTTTGTTTGTTGACCTTGTGGTCATCAATGCCCTGTATCAAATTCTTTCTTTTTATTTCATTTCATTTTTCCTTTTCCATTGATTTATCCCTGGTAATCACTGCGTTTGATTCTTGTATGACATTTTTTTAAAGAATTTTTTAACAAATTCATTAGAAATACATCTAAATGTGTAAGAAAAAAATGAGAAAAGTTAAAACAGGAGTTAATAAATTGAATCTAAGCCGGGTGCCGGGGGTTCACGCCTATAATTCTAGCTACTCTGGAGGTTGAGATATGCGGATCTCGGTTCAAAGCCAACCCAGGCAGGAACGTCCGTGAGACTCTTATCTCCAATAAACCACTAGAAAACCGGAAATGGTGCTGTGGCTCTAGTAGTAGAGCACTCACCTTGAGCTGAAGAGCACAGGGACAGTGCCCAGGCCCAGAGTTCAAGCCCCACGACCGTCCGGGGAAAAAGAAAAGATTGAATCTAAATATTTCTATTACAATACATCTTGAAAATACATTTTCCTCCGTAAAATTGTTTTTTCACATTTTTTTATTACCTGGATCAGCCACACCTCCCCACATCATGCTCATTCATCTCTTCCTGTCTTCCCAAACCAATCTCAAAAAGCTTCCTTGCTATGGGAAGGTATGGGAATGGGAGACAAAGGAGGAGGCTACAATGCTTGAAAAGGAATGTACTCATTTTCTTGCCCATGTAATTGTAACCTCTCCGTGCAGTATTTTCACAATAAAAATATAAAAAAATAAAAAATAGCTTTGTTGCTCCATTTCCACACATGGACACAATGTATTCTGACCACAACCACCGCCATTCTCCCTACA
>NW_012317769.1:0-1904 GCF_000151885.1 Dipodomys ordii
CCCGTGGTGTCCCGCTGTGTACACCGCTGTGTCCCCTTCTGTGTCCTGCTGTGTCCCCCAATGTGTCCCGTTGTGTCCCGCTGTGTCCCCGGCTGTGTCCCGCTGTGTCCCGCTGTGTACTGCTTTGTCCCCTGCTGAGCCCCGCTGTGTCCCCGCTGTGTACCGCTGTGTCACCTCTGTTTCGATTCCGTGTCTCGCTGTGTCCCCCGCTGTGTCTACTGCTGTGTCCCTGCTGTGTCCCGCTGTGTCCCACTGTGTCCTCGCAGTGTCCTCCGCTGTGTTCCGCTGTGTCCTCGCTGTGTCCCCCGATGTGTCCCTTTGTGTTCCAAGCTGTGTACCCCGCTGTGTCCCGCTGTGTCCCCGCTGTATCGTCGCTGTGTCCCGCTGGGTCCCGCTGTGTCCTCGCTGTGTTCCCCACTGTGTCCCGCTGTGTACCCCTCTGTCTCCCCCTCTGTGTCCGGCTGTGTCCCCCGCTGTGTCCCGCTGTGTACAGCTGTGTTCCCCGCTGAGTCCCGCTATGTCCCCGCTCTGTAACGCTGTGTACTGCTGTGTCCCCCGCTGAGTCCCGCTGTGTCCCCGCTCTGTAACGCTGTGTCCCACCAGTGTCCCCCGCTGTGTCTGGCTGTGTCCTGCTGTGTCCCCCGCTGTGTCCCGCTGTGTCCACTGCTATGTCCCTGTTGTGTCCCGCTGTTTCCCCCACTATGTCCTGCTGTGTCCTCGCTCTGTCCCCCGCCGTGTCCCGCTGTGTCCTCGCTGTGTCCCCCACTGTGTCCCGCTGTGTCCCCCGCTATGTCCCGCTGTATCCCTGCTCGGACCCGCTGTGTCCTGCTGTGTCCCCGCTGTGTCCCGCTGTGTACCCCCCTGTGTCCAACTTGGTCCCCGCTGTGTCTCGCTGTGTCCCACGCTCTGTCCACCACTGTGTTCCGCTGTGTCCCCCGCTGTGTCCCGCTGTGTCCCCCGCTGTGTCCCGCTGTGTCCCTGCAGGGTCACAGCTATTTCCAGCTGTTTCCCGCTGTATCCCGCTGTGTCCCCCGTTGTTTCCGTTGTGTCCCCAGCTATGTACCCAGCTGTGTCCCGCTCTGTCATACTGTGTCCCTTGGTGTCCCGCTTTGTCCCCGCTGTGTCCCCCGCGGAGTCCCCGCTGTGTCGCCGCTGTGTCCCGCTGTGTCCTCGCTGTGTCCCCCACTGTCTCCCGCTCTGTCCCCCGCTGTGTCTCACGCTTTGTCCCTGCTGTGTCCCACTGTGTCTCGCTGTGTCCCGCTGTGCCCCCAATGTGTCCCGTTGTGTCCACAGCTGTGTGACACGCTGTGTAACGTTGTGTCCACGCTGTATCGACGCTGTGTCCCGTGGGTCCCGCTGTGTCCTCGCTGTGTTCCACGCTGTGTCCTCGGTGTGTCCCCCGCTGTGTCCCGCTGTATCCCCGCTGTGTGCCCACTGTTTCCCGCTATGTACTCCGATGTGTCCAGCTGTGTCACCGCTGTGTCCCGCTCTGTCCCGCTGTGTATTGCTGTGTCCCCCGCTGAGTACTGCTGTGTCCCCGCTGTGTCCCAATGTGTTCTCGCTGTGTCATGCTCTGTCCCGCTCTGTCCCCGTTGTGTCCCGCTGTGTCCCGCTGTGTCCCCACTGTGTGCCCGCTGTGTCAGGCTGTGTACCCTGCTGTGTTCAGCTATTTCCCCCTGTGTCCCGCTGTGTCCCCTCTCTGTCCCCTGCTGTCTGCCGCTGTGTCCCCCGCTGTGTCCCGCTGTGTCCCGATTTGTCCCCCTGTGTGCCCCTTGTGTCCCCGCAGTGTCCCCGCTGTGTCCCGCTGTGTCACACTGTGTCCCTTGGTGTCCGGCTTAGTCACCCGCTGTGTCCCCCGCTGAGTCCTCCTGTGTCCCCGCTGTGTCCCGCTGTGTCGTCGCTCT
>NW_012317770.1:0-1904 GCF_000151885.1 Dipodomys ordii
TCTGCTTCTTATGCTTATTACTTTTCTTCTGCTTCTGCTTCTCCTTCTGCTGCTCCTTCTCTTTCTCCTTCTTCTGTTCTCCCACTGCTTCTGCTTCTGTTTCTTTTGCTTATTCTATTTCTTCTGCTTCTCCTGCATCTACTGCTTCTCCTTATGCTTCTCCTTCTTCTTCTTCTTCTTCTTCTTCTTCTTCTTCTTCTTCTTCTTCTTCTTCTTCTTCTTCTTCTTCTTCTTCTTCTTCTTCTTCTCTTTCTTCTGCTTCTGCTTTTCCTGCTTCTTCTGCTTCCACTGCTTCTCTTTCTGCTTCTCATTCTTCTTCTGCTTCTCCTTCTGCTTCTCCTATTGCTTCTGCTGCTCTTCCTTCTCCTTCTCCTACTTCTATTTCTTCTTCTGCTTCTGCTTCTTCTGCTTCTCCTGCTTCTCCTTCTGCATCTCCTTCTGCTTGTCCTTGTCCTTATGCTTCTTCTTCTGCTTCTCCTTCGCTTCTCCTTCAGCTTCTTCTGCTTCTCCTTCTGATTTTCCTTCTGCTTCTGCTTCTGTTTTTCCTTCTCCTTCTCGTTTTTCTGCTTTTCCTTCTGCTTCTCCTTCTACTTCTGCTGCTACTGCTTCTCCTTCTTCTGTTTCTTCTGCTCTCCTTCTGCTTTTGATTCTCTTTCTTCTTCTGCTTCTCCTTCTGCTTCTCATTCTGCTTCTAAAGATTCTGCTTCTTCTGCTTCTCCTGCTTCTCCTTCTGCTTCAGGTTCTGCTTCTGCTTCTTCGGATTCTTATGCTTCTGCTTCTCCTGCTTCTGCTTCTTCTGCTTCCCTCCTTCTCTTTCTGCTTCTCCTTCTGCTTCTGCTTCTTGTCCTTCTCCTGTTTCTTCTGCTTGTTCTTCTCCTGTTTCTGCATTTCCTGCTTCTCCTTCTGCTGCTCTTTCTGTTTCTCCTGCCGCTTTTACTTCTACTGCTCCTTCTTCTGTTTCTCTTTCTGCTTCTACTCCTGTTTCTCCTTCTCCTTCTCCTTCTAGTTCTTCTGCTTTTCCTTCTGCTTCTCCTTCTGCTTCTGAATCTTCTGCTTCTTCTGCTACTGCCTCTGCTTCTTCTGTTTCTTCTGCTTCTCCTTCTGCTTTTGCTTCTCTTTCTGCTTCTGCTTCTCCTTCTGCTTCTGCAGATTCTGCTTCTTCTGCTTCTCCTGCTTCTCTTTCTGCTTTTCCTTCTGTTTCTGGTTCTCCTTCTGCTTCTGCTTCTTCCCCTTCTTCTGTTTCTTCTGCTTCGGCTTCTCCAGCTTCTGCTTCTCCTGCTTCTCGTTCTGCTTCTCTTTCTGCTTCTGTTTCTCCTTCTCCTTGTCCTTCTCCTTCTTCTGCTTCTTCTTCTGCTTCTGCTTCTCCTTCTGCTTCTGCTTCTGCTTCAATTTCTCCTTCTGCTTCTCATTCTGCCTCTGTGCCTTCTGTTTCTTCTGCTTCTCCTGCTTCTTCTTCTCCTGCTACTCCTACTTCTCGTGCTGCTTCTCCTTCTGCGTCTCTTTCTGGTTCTGCTTATCCTTTTGCTTCTCCTACTCCTAATCCTTCTCTTTCGCCTTCTCCTTCTTCTTCTTCTGCTTCTCCTGGTGCTTCTGCTTCTGCTTATTCTACTATTTCTGTTTCTTCTGCTTCTGCTTCACATTGTGCTTCTTCTGTTTCTCCTTCTGCTTCAGATTCTGCTTTTGCTTCTTCGGCTTCTCCTGTTTCTTCTGCTTCTTCTTCTCCTGCTTCTTCAGCTTCTCCTGCTTCTCTTTCTGCTTCTCCTTCTGCTTCTGCTTTTCCTTCTGCTTCTGCTTCTGCTCTTCTCCTTCTTCTGTTTCTTTTGCTTCTGTTTCTTCTTCTTCTTCTTCTGTTTCTTCTGATTCTACTTCTGCTTCTCCTTCTTCTACTTCTCTTTCTGTTTCTA
>NW_012317771.1:0-1903 GCF_000151885.1 Dipodomys ordii
TCCTCCTCCTCCTCCTCCTCCTCCTCCTCCTCCTCCTCCTCCTCCTCCTCCTTCTTCTTCTTCTTCTTCTTCTTCTTCTTCTTCTTCTTCTTCTTCTTCTTCTTCTTCTTCTTCTTCTTCTTCTTCTTCTTCTTCTTCTTCTTCTTCTTCTTCTTCTCTTTCGGCTGCTTCTGCTTTTCCTGCTTCTTCCGCTTCTACTGCTTCTCTTTCTGCTTCTCATTCTGTTTCTGCTTCTCCTTCTGCTTCTCCTATTGCTTCTGCGGCTCTTCCTTCTCCTTCTACTACTTCTCCTTCTCCTTCTGCTTCTGCTTCTTCTGCTTCTCCTGCTTCTCCTTCTTCATCTTCTTCTGCCTCTGCTTCTCCTTCTGCTGGTTCTTCTGCTTCTGTTTCTCCTTTTGCTTCTCCTTCTGCTTCTTCTGCTTCTCCTTCTCCTTCTCCTTCTGCTTCTCCTTCTGTTTCTCCTTCTCCTTCCCGTTCTTCTGCTTTTACTTGTGCTTCTCCTTCTGCTTCTGCTGCAACTGCTACTGCTTATGCTTCTTCTGTTTCTTGTGCTTCTCCTTCTGCTTTTGATTCTCTTTCTGCTTCTGCTTCTCCTTCAGCTTCTCATTCTGCTTCTCCAGATTCTGCTTCTTCTGCTTCTCCTGCTTCTCCTTCTGCTTCAGGTTCTGCTTCTGCTTCTTCGGATTCTTATGCTTCTGGTTCTCCTGCTTCTGCTTCTTCTGCTTCCCCTCCTTTAATTTCTGCTTCTCCTTCTGTTTCTGCTTCTCCTTCTGCTTCTGCTTCTTGTCCTTCTCCTGTTTCTTCTGCTTCTGCTTCTCCTGCTTCTGCTTCTTCTGCTTTTCCTGCTTCTCTTTCTGCTTCTCCTTCTGCTTCTGCTCCTCCTTCTGCTTCTGCTCCTTCTCTTTCTTCTGTTTCTTCTTCTTCTGCTTCCCCGCTCTGCTTCTTCTGCTTCTTCTGCTTCTCGTTCTGCTTCTCTTCGTCGGCTTCTCTTTCTACTTCTCCTTCTGATTCTTCTGATTCTGCTTCTTCTCCTTCTTCTTCTCCTTCTCCTTCTGCTTCTTCTGCTTCTCCTGCTTCTCCTTCTGCATCTCCTTCTGCTTGTGCTTTTCCTTCTGCTTCTCCTTCTGCTTCTCTTTCTTCTGCTTCTCCGTCTGTTTCTGCTTCTTCTGTTTTTCCTGCTTCTCCTTCTGCTTCTCATTCTTCTTCTCCTTCTGTTTCTCCTTCTCGTTATTCTGCTATTCCTTCTGCTTCTCTATCTGCTTCTGCATCTTCAGCTTCTTCTGCTACTGCTTCTGCTTCTGCTTCTTCTGTTTCTTCTGCTTCTATTTCTGCTTCTCCTTCTGCTTTTGCTTCTCTTTCTGCTTCTGCTTCTATTTCTGCTTCTCCTTCTGCTTTTGCTTCTCTTTCTGCTTCTGCTTCTCCTTCTGCTTCAGGTTCTGCTCCTGCTTCTTCAGGTTCTTCTGCTTCTATTACTGCTTCTCCTTCTGTTTCTGCTTTTCTTTCTGCTTCTGCATCTTATCCTTCTTCTATTTCTTTTGATTCTGCTTCTCCTGCTTCTGCTTCTCCTGCTTCTCCTTCTGTTTCTGTTTATGCTTCTCCTTCTGCTTCTCCTAATTCTGCTTCTACTACTGCTTCTGCTTCTCCTTTTGCATCTTCTTCTGTTTCAATTTCTCCTTCTTCTGCTTTTCATTCTGCTTCTGCTTCTCCTGCTTCTGTTCTTGTGCTTCTCCTGCTTCTCCTTCTCCTTCTCTTTCTGCTTCTGCTTATCCTTCTGTTTCTCCTACTCCTAATCTTTCTCTTTCTCCTTCTCCTTCTTCTTCTTCTCTTCTCCTGCTGCTTCTCTTCTGCTTCTCTGCTTTTTCTGTTTCTCTCTCTGCTCAGCTTCTGCTTCTTCTGCTTCTCC
>NW_012317772.1:0-1903 GCF_000151885.1 Dipodomys ordii
AAGAAGCAGGAAATGCAGCATGCGGAGAAGAGGAAGAGAAGAAGTAGAAGAAGAGAAGTAGAGAAGAGAGATGAAGAGAAGAAGAGAAGAAGAAGATGTGATGATGAAGATGAAGTTGATGAAGAAGAAGGAGAAGCAGAAAGAGAAGCAGACGAAGAGAAGCAGACGAAGAGAAGTAGAACGAGGAGCAGGAGAAGCAGAAGTAGAAGAAACAGAAGAAGGAGAAGTAGCAGAAGGAGAAGCAGAAGGAGAAGCAGAAAGAGAAGCAGAAACAGAAGGAGAAGCAGAAAGAGAAGGAGGGGAAGCAGAAGAAGCAGAAGCAGAAGAATCCGAAGAAGCAGAAGCAGAACATGAAGCAGGAGAAGTAGAAGAAGCAGAATCTGGAGAAGCAGAAGGAGAAGCAGGAGAAGTAGAAGAAGCAGAATCTGGAGAAGCAGAAGGAGAAGCAGAAGCAGAAGCAGAAGCAGAAAGAGAATCAAAAGCAGAAGTAGAAGCAGAAGAAACAGAAGAAGCAGAAGCAGTAGTCGTTGTAGCAGAAGCAGAAGGAGAAGCAGTAGGAAAAGCAGAAGAACGAGAAGGAGAAGGAGAAGCAGAAGGAGAATCAGAAGGAGAAGCAGAAGAAGGAGAAGGAGAAGCAGAAGCAGAAGAAGCAGCAGAAGGAGAAGCAGAAGCAGAAGAAGATGCAGAAGGAGAAGCAGGAGAAGCAGAAGAAGCAGAAGCAGAAGAAGAAGCGAAGAAGGAGAAGGAGAAGGAGAAGGAAGGGCAGCAGAAGCAATAGTAGAAGCAGAAGGAGAAGCAGAAGAATGAGGAGAAGAAAGAGAAGCAGGAAAAGCACAAATGCAGAAGCAGGAGAAGCAGCAGCAGGAGAAGCCGCAGCAGCAGGAGAAGCCGAAGCAGAAGAAGATGCAGAACGAGAAGCAGGAGAAGCAGAAGAAGCTGAAGCAGAAGGAGAAGCAGAAGTAGGAGAAGGAGAAGGAGAAGGAAGGGCAGCAGAAGCAATAGGAGAAGCAGAAGGAGAAGCAGAAGCAGAATGAGAAGCAGAAAGAGAAGCAGTAGAAGCAGAAGAAGCAGGAAAAGCAGAAGCAGAAGAAAGAGAAGAAGAAGAAGAAGAAGAAGAAGAAGAAGAAGAAGAAGAAGAAGAAGAAGAAGAAGAAGAAGAAGAAGAAGAAGAAGAAGAAGAAGAAGAAGAAGAAGACGAAGGAGAAGACGAAGAAGAAGAAAAAGAAAAAGAAGAAGAAGAAGAAGCATAAGGAGAAACATAATGAGAAGCAGTAGAAGCAGAAGAAGCAGGAGAAGCAGAAGCAGAAGAAAAAGAAGAAGCAGAAGAAGCAGAAGCAGAAGCAGGGGGAGAATCAGAAGAAGGATAAGGAGAAGGAGCATCAGAAGGAGAAGCAGAATGAGAAGCAGAAACAGAAGGAGAACAAGAAGGAGAAGCAGGAAAATCAGAAGAAGCAGAAGTAGAAGCAGAAAGAGAAGGAGAAGAAGGAGAAGCAGAAGTAGCATCAGAAGAAACAGAAGCAAAAGAAACAGAAGAAGGAGAAGAGCAGAAGCAGAAGCAGAAGGAGAAGCAGAAGCAGAAGGAGAAGCAGAAGGAGAAGCAGGAGAAGCAGAAGAAGCAGGAGAAGCAGAAGCAGAAGAAACAGGCGAAGCCGAAGAAGCAGAATCATAATCTGAAGCAGAAGGAGAAACAGAAGAAGCACAATCTGAAGCAGAAGCAGAAGAAACAGTAAGAGTAGAATAAGCAGAAGCAGAAGCACCAGGAGAAGCAGAAGAAGAAGAAGGAGAAGGCGAAAGAGAAGGATTAGGAGTAGGAGAAGAAAAAGGATAAGCCGAAGCAGAAAGAGACGCAGAATGAGAAGCAGCACGAGAAGTAGGAGAAGCAGGAGAAGCAGAAGCAGGAGAA
>NW_012317773.1:0-1903 GCF_000151885.1 Dipodomys ordii
CACCGCTTTGTCCCGCTGTGTACCGCTGTGTCCCGCTGTGTTCCCCGCTGTTTCCCGCTGTGTCCCCTGCTGTGTCCCCGCTGTGTCCCGCTGTGTCCCCTCTGTGTAACGCTGTGTCCCCCTTTGTATCCTGCTGTGTCCCCTGCTGTGTCTCTGCTGTGTCCCTTTGTGTCCCGCTGTGTCCCGCTGTGTACCCCACAGTGTCCTGCTGTGTCGCCCGATGTGTCCCGCTGTGTCCCGCTCTGTCCCCATGTCACGCTTTGTCCTCGCTGTGTGTCCTTCTGTTTCCCGCTGTGTCTTCGCTGTGTCCCCCACTGTGTCCCGCTCTTTCCCGCTGTGTCCCGCTGTGTCCTTGCTGTATCCGCAGCTGTGTCCCAATGTGTCCCCCACTGTGTCCCCGGTGTGTCCTCCTGTGTCCCGCTGTGTCCTCGCTGTGTCCTTCTGTATCCCGCTGTGTCTCCCGCTGTGTCCCCCACTATTTCCCCGCTGTGTTCCGCTGTGTCCCCCGCTTTGTTCCCCGCTGTGTCCCGCTGTGTCCCGATATGTCCCACTGTGTCCGCTACAGTGTCCCCCACTGTGTCCCTTTGTGTACCCCACTGTGTCCCGCTGTGTCACACGTTGTGTTCCCCGCTGTGTCCCCCGCTGTGTCCCCACTGTGTGCGGCTGTACCCCGCTGTGTCCCCGGCGGTGACCCCCGCTGTGTCCCGCTCTTTCCTGCTGTGTCCCGCTGTGTCCCCGCTGTGTCCCTGCTGTGTCCCGCTGTGTCCCTGGTGTGTCCTCGCTGTGTAACCTCTATGTCCCTCTGTGTCCCCACTGTGTCCCGCTGTGTCCCGCAGTGTCCTCCTATGTCCCGCTGTGTCCTCGATGTGTCCTTCTGTATCCCGCTGTGTCCCCCGCTGTGTCCCCCACTATTTCCCCGCTGTGTCCCGCTGTGTCCCCCGCTGTATTCCCTGCTGTGTCCCGCTGTGTGCGGTACTGTGCCCCCCACTGTGTCCCTTTTTTGTACCCCACTGTGTCCCGCTGTGTCCCCCGCTGTGTCCCCCGATGTGTCCCCTGCTGTGTCCCCACTGTGTGCCACTGTACCCCGCTGTGTCCCCGGCTGTGACCCCCAATGTGTCCCACTCTTTCCCGCTGTGTCCCGCTGTGTCCCTGGTGTGTCCTCGCTGTGTAACCGCTGAGACCCTCTGTGTCCCCACTGTGTCATGCTGTGTCCCCTGCTGTGTCCCCGCTGTGTCCCGCTGTGTCCTCCTGTGTCCCGCTGTGTCCCTTTGTGTCCTTTTGTGTCCCGCTGTGTATCCCGCAGTGTCCCTTTGTGTCCCGCTGTGTCCCTCTGTGTCCCGCTGTGTCCCCACTGTGTCCCGCTGTGTCCTCACTGTGTCCCCTGCTGTGTCCCGCTGTGTCCCCGGCTGTGTCCCCTGCTGTGTCCCGCTCTTTCCCGCTGTGTCCCGCTGTGTCCTTGCTGTGTCCCCATTTGTCTCCCACTGTGTCCTCTCTGTGTCCCCCGCTGTGTCCCGCTGTGCCCCATGTGTCACGCTGTGTCCTCGCTGTTTATCCCTCTGTGTCCCGCTGTGTCCTCGCTGTGTCCCCCAATGTGTCCCCGCTGTTGACCCTCTGTATCCCAGCTGTGTGCCCCGCTGTGTCCCACTGTGTCCATGCTGTGTCCTTCTCTGTCCACCGCTGTGTCCCGGTGTGTCCCCCGCTGTGTCCCGCTGTGTCTCTGCTGTGTCCCCGCTGGGTGCCGCTGTGTCTCGCTGTGTCCCCGCTGTGTCCTTTCTGTGTCCCGCTGTGTCTGTGGTGTGTCCTCGCTGTGTAATTGCTATTTCCCTCTGTGTCCCCGCTGTGTTCCACTGTGTCCCGCAGTGTCCCCCTATGTCCCCGCTGTGTCCTCGCTGTGTCGCCTGCT
>NW_012317774.1:0-1903 GCF_000151885.1 Dipodomys ordii
TACCAGCTTCTCTTTCTGCATCTCCATCTGCTTCTCCAAGTTTCTCCTTCTCCTTCTTGTTCTTCTGCTTTTCCTTCGGCTTCTCCTTCTGCTTCAGCTACAACTGCTACTGCTTCTACTTCTGTTTCTTCTGCTTCTCCTTCAGCTTTTGATTCTCTTTCTGCTTCAGCTTCTCCTTCAGCTTGTCATTCAGCTTCTCCAGATTCTGATTCTTCAAATTCTCATGCTTCTCCTTCTGCTTCAGGTTCTGCTTCTGATTCTTCGGATTCTAATGCTTCTGCTTCTCCTGCTTCTGCATCTTCAGCTTCCCCTCCTTCTCTTTCTGCTTCTCCTTCTGTTTATGCTTCTCATTCTGCTTCTGCTTCTTGTCCTTCTCCTGTATCTTCTGCTTATGCTTCTCCTAATTCTGCATCTCCTGCTTCTCCTTCTGTTGCTCTATCTGCTTCTCCTGCTGCTTTTCCTTCTCCTGCTCTTTCTTCAGCTTAACATTCTGCTTCTCCTTCTGTTTCTCCTTCTCCTTCTCGTTCTTCTTCTTTTCCATCTGCTTCTGCTTCTGCATCTTCTGCTTCTTCTGCTACTGCCTCTGCTTCTTGATTCTTCTGCTTCTCCTTCTGCTTCTCCTTCAGCTTTTGATTCTCTATCTGCTTCTGCTTCTCCTTCTGCTTCTCCAGATTCTGCTTCTTCTGCTTCTCCTGCTTCTCCTTCAGCTTCAGGTTCTGCTTCTGCTTCATCGGCATCTTCTGCCTCTGCTTCTCCTGCTGCTGCATCTTCTGCTTCTCCTGCTTCTCTATCTGTTTTTCCTTCTGTTTCTGCTTCTCCTTCTGCATCTTCCCCTTCTTCTGTTTCTTCTGCTTCAGCTTCTCCAGCTTCTGCTTCTCCTGCTTCTCGTTCTGCTTCTCTTTCTACTTCTCTTTCTCCTTCTCCTTCTCCTTCTTCTGCTTCTTCTTCTGCTTCTGCTTCTCCTTCTGATTCTGCTTCTGCTTCAATTTCTCCTTCTGCTTCTCATTCTGCTTCTGCGCCTTCTGTTTCTTCTGCTTCTCCTGCTTCTTCTCCTGCTACACCTACTTCTCGTGCTGCTTCTCCTTCTGCGACTCTTTCTGGTTCTGCTTATCCTTTTGCTTCTCCTACTCCTAATCCTTCTCTTTCACCTTCTCCTTCTTCTTCTTCTTCTTCTCCTGGTGCTTCTGCTTCTGCTTATTCAACTTTTTCTGTTTCTTCTGCTTCTGCTTCAGATTGTGCTTCTTCTGTTTCTCCTTCTGCTTCAGATTCTGCTTCTGCTTCTTTGGCTTCTCCTGTTTCTTCTGCTTCTGCTTCTCCTTCTCCTTCTGCTCCTTCTCCTTCTTCTGCTTCTCCCGCTGATTCTGATTCTTTTGCTTATTCTTATTCTTCTGCTTCTGCTTCATCTGCTTCTGCTTCTTCTGCTTCTACTGCTACTCCTTATGCTTATCCTTATCCTCATCCTCCTCTTCCTCCTCCTCCTCCTCCTCTTTCTTGTTCTTGTTCTTGTTCTTGTTCTTGTTCTTGTTCTTGTTCTTGTTCTTGTTCTTGTTCTTGTTCTTGTTCTTGTTCTTGTTCTTCTTCTTCTTCTTCTTCTTCTTCTTCTTCTTCTTCTTCTTCTTCTTCTTCTTCTTCTTCTTCTTCTTCTCTTTCTTCTGCTTCTTCTTTTCCTGCTTCTTCTGCTTCTACTGCTTCTCTTTCTGCTTCTCATTCTGCTTCTGCTTCTCCTATTTCTTCTGCGGCTCTTCCTTCTCCTACTTCTACTTCTCCTTCTGCTTCTGCTTCTTCTGCTTCTCCTGCTTCTCCTTCTGCATCTTCTTCTGCTTCTGCTTCTCCTTCTGCTGCTTCTTCTGCTTCTGTTTCTACTTCTGCTTCTCCTTCTGCTTCTTCTGCTTCTCCTTCTGCT
>NW_012317775.1:0-1903 GCF_000151885.1 Dipodomys ordii
TGCTGTGTCTAGCTGTGTCCTGCTCTGTCCCGTGGCGGCCCGCTGTGTCCTAGCTGTGTCCCCTGCTGTGTCCCTTTGTTTCCCTCTGTGTCCCCCGCTGTGTCCGATTGTGTCCCCCGCTGTGTACCCCGCTCTGTCCCGCTGTGTACCAAGCTTTGTCCGGCTGTGTCCCCCGCTGTGTCCCTCTGTTTCCCTCTGTGTCCCCCGCTGTGTCCGGTTGTGTCCCCCGCTGTGTACCCTGCTGTGTCCCGCTCTGTACCAAGCTGTGTTCCGCTGTGTCCCCCGCTGTGTCCCGCTGTGTCCCCCGCAGTATCCAGCTGTGTCCCCGCTGTGTCCCGCTGTGTCCCCAGCTGTGTCCCCCGCTGTGTCCGGTTGTGTCCCCCGCTTTGTCCCACTGTGACCAATGCTGTGTCCCCGCTGTGTCAAGCTGTGTCCCCGATGTGTCCCCACTGTGTCCCCTCTGTGTCCCCGCTGTGTCCCCGCTGTGTCCCACTCTGTACCCCGCTGTGTCCAGCTGTGTCCTCGCTCTGTCCCCCTGTGTCCACCACTGTGTCCCACTGTGTCCCGCTGTGTCCAACGCTGTGTCCCTCTGTGTCCCCCGCTGTCTCCCACTCTGTCCCCCGCTGTATCTCAAGCTTTGTCCCCACTGTGTCCGGTTGTGTCCCCCCTGTGTCCCGTTGTGTTCCCAGCTGTGTACCTCGCTGTGTCCCGCTGTGTCCCCGCTGTACCGACGCTGTGTCCCACTGTGTCCTCGCTGTGTTCCCCGCTGTGTCCCGCTGTGTCCTCCGCTGTGTCCCCCGCTCTGTCCCGCTGTGTCCCCCACTGTGTCCCACTTTGTCCCCCTCTGTGTCCCTGCTGTGTCCCCGCTGTGTCCAGCTGTGTCACGCTGTGTCCCCCCAGAGTCCCGTTGTGTCCCCGCTGTGTCCCGCTGTGTCCCTGCTGTGTCCCCGCTGTGTCCAGCTATGTCCGGCTGTATCCTGCTTTGTCATGCTGTGTCCAGCTATGTCCGGCTGTATCCTGCTTTGTCATGCTGTGTCCCTCGCTGAGTCCCGCTGTGTCCTTGCTGTGTCCCCTGCTGTGTCCCGCTGTGTCCTCGCTGTGTCCCCTGCTGTGTCCCGCTGTGTCCCCTGCTGTGTCCCTCTGTGTCCCGCTGTGTCCCTGCTGTGACCCGCTGTGTTCCACTGTGTCCCCGCTGTGTCCCCGCTGTGTCCCGCTGTGCACCCCGCTGTGTCCAGCTTTGTCCCCGCTGTGTCTCGCTGTGTCCCACGCTTTGTCCCCCACTGTGTTCCGCTGTGTCCCCCGCTGTGTCCCGCTGTGTGCCCCGCTCTGTCTCACTGTGTCTCCGCAGGTTCACCGCTGTTTCCCGCTGTGTCCCGCTGTGTTCCGTGCTGTCCCGCTATGTCCCCCACTGTGTTCCTTTGTGTCCCCAGCTGTGTAACTCGCTGTGTAATGCTGTGTCCCCGCTGTATCAACGGTGTGTTCCGCTGGGTCCCGCTGGGTCCTTGCTGTGTTCCCTGTTGTGTCTCACTGTGTCCCCCGCTGTGTCCCGCTGTGTCCCCCGCTTTCTCCCGCTGTGTCCCCCGCTGTGTCTCATGCTTTGTGCCCGCTGTGTCCCACTGTGTCCTGCTGTGTCCCGCTGTGTCCCCCACTGTGTCCCTTTGTGTCCCCAGCTGTGTAACCCGCTGTGTAATGCTGTGTCCCCACTGTATCGACGCTGTGTCCCGCTGGGTCCCGCTGGGCTCTCGCTGTGTTCCCTGTTGTGTCCCGCTGTGTCCCCCGCTGTGTCCCCGCAGTGTCCCCTCTGTGTCCCCGCTATGGCCCGCTGTGTCCTCGCTGTGTCACCCACTGTCTACCGCTTTGTCCCCCGCTGTGTCGCACTGTGTCCTGCTGTGTCCCCCTCTGT
>NW_012317776.1:0-1903 GCF_000151885.1 Dipodomys ordii
AGCGGGACCACAGTGGGGGGATCTTATTTGTGTTTCTTTTGGGACTTATTTGTTGTCTTCTATATATGTATACATTTGGGTCTCAGCCGGGGATCCAGGCGGGGGACCACCAGTGGGACCATTTCGGGGTCACAGAGGGGATTTAGCGGATACACAGTGAGGACACACCAGGGACACAGCCGGGACTCAGCGGGGACACAGCGGGACTCAGTGTGGACTCATCAGTGTTCACAGCGGGACACAGCGGGGGGACATAGCAGGTGACACAGCGGGGGACAGCGGGGACACAGAGGGACACAGCAGGACACAGCGGGGACACAGCAAGGACACAACGGGACACAGAGGGACACAGCGGGGGACACAGCAGGGGACACAGCGGGACACAGCGGGGGACACATCGGGACACAGCTGGACACAGCGGGACACAGCGGGACACAGAGTGGACACAGCGGGAGACAGCAGGGAGACACCGCGGGGACACAGCAGGGACAAATTGGTACACAGCGGGACACAGGGGTTACACAGCAGGACACAGCGGGACACAGCGGGAAACACAACCGGACACAGCGGGGGACACAGCGGGACACAGCGGGGGACACAGCGGGGACACAGCGGGACACAGTAGCGACACAGCGGAACACTGCGGGGGACACAGCAGGACACAGCCTGGGACAGAGCGGGACACAGCCTGGACACAGCGGTACACAGCGGGACACAGCAGTGACAAAGCGGCGACACAGCGGGACACATCGGGACACAGCGGGACACAGCGGGGACACAGCGGGGGACAGAGCGGACACACCTGTGGACAACGGGGACACAGCAGGACAGCGCGGGGGTCACAGTGGAAAACAGCGGAGACACAGGGGGACACATGGGGCGACACAGAGGGACACAGCGGGACACAGCAGGGACACAGTGGGGACAAAGCAGGGGACACAGTGGGGACACAGCGGTAAACAGCGGGGGACACAGCGGGACTCAGCTGGGGACACATCAAAGGACACAGCGGGTGACACAGCGGGGGAAACAGCGGGAAACAGCGGGGGACACAGCGAGGACACAGCAGGACACAGCGGGAGACACAGCGGGACACAGCAGGGACACAGCGGGTACACAGCTAGACACAGTGGGACCCAGCGGGGACCCAGCGGGGACACAGCAGGACACAGCGGGGGACACAGAGGCGGACACAGCAGAACACAGCGGGACACAGCGCGACACAGCGGGACACAGCGGGGACACAGCGAGGACACAGTGGGACACAGCGGGGAACACAGCGGGGGACACAGCATGGACACAGCAAGTCACAGCGGGGACACAGCGGGACAGAGCGGGGGACACAGCATGGACACAGCAAGTCACAGCGGGAAATAGTGGGGGACACAGCAGGGGACACAGCGGGATACAGAAGGACACAGCGAGGACATAGCGGGACACAGGAGGACACAGCGGGGAGACACCGGGGAAACAGCGGGGGACACAGTGGGACACTGCGGGGACACAGAGGGGCTTAGCGATTACACAGTGAGGACACACCAGGGACACAGCGGGACCCAGCGGGACCCAGCGGGGACACAGCGAGGACACAGCGGGACAAAGCGGGGGACACAGCAGGGGACACAGCGGGGAACAGCAGGGACACAGAGGGACACAGCAGGACACAGCAAGGACACAACGGGACACAGCGTGACACAGCGGGGGACACAGTTGGGGACACATCGGGACACAGCGGGGGACACAGTGGGACACAGCGGGGACACAGCAGGGGACACAGCGGGGGAGAGCAGGGACACAGCCAGACACAGCAGGACACAGCGGGAAACAGCGGGGACACAGCGACGACACAGTGGGACACAGCGGGACACAGAGGGGACACAGCGGGGGACAGCAGGGAGACACA
>NW_012317777.1:0-1903 GCF_000151885.1 Dipodomys ordii
TCCCCACTATTCCCCACTGTGACCCGCTGTGTTCCGCAGTGTCCTGCTGTGTCCTCGCTGTATCCGCCGCTGTGTCCCACTGTGTCCCCCGCTGTGTCCTGCTGTGTCCTGTGTCCCGCTGTGTCCTCGCTGTGTCGTTCTGTATCCCGCTGTGTCCCCCGCTGTGTCCTTCACTATTTCCCCGCTGTGTCCCGCTGTGTCCCCCGCTGTGTTCCCCGCTGTGTTCCGCTGTGTCCCGATATGTCCCACTCTTCCGCTACAGTGTCCCGCACTGTGTCCCTTTGTGTACCCCACTGTGTCCCGCTGTGTCACCCGTTGTGTCCCCCGCTGTGTCACCACTGTGTGCCGCTGTACCCCACTGTGTCCCCGGCTGTGTGTCCTTCTGTGTCCCTGCTGTGTCCCCGCTAGGTCCCGCTGTGTCCTCGCTGTGTCCTGCTGTGTCCCCGCTGTGTCCCCGCTGTGTTCCGCTGTGTCCCTGGTGTGTCCTGGCTGTGTAACCTCTATGTCCCTCTGTGTCCCCGCTGTGTCCCACTGTGTCCCGCAGTGTCACCCTATGTCCTCACTGTGTCCTCGCTGTGTCCTTCTGTATCCCGCTGTGTCCTCCGCTGTGTCCCCCACTATTTCCCCGCTGTGACCCGCTGTGTTCCGCAGTGTCCCTGCTGTGTCCTCGCTGTATCCGCAGCTGTGTCCCACTGTGTCCCCCGCTGTGTCCCCGCTGTGTCCTCCTGTGTCCCGCTGTGTCCTCGCTGTGTCCTTCTGTATCCCGCTGTGTCCCCCGCTGTGTCCTTCACTATTTCCCCACTGTGTCCCGCTGTGTCCCCCGCTGTGTTCCCCGCTGTGTTCCGCTGTGTCCCGATATGTCCCACTCTTCCGCTACAGTGTCCCCACTGTGTCCCTTTGTGTACCCCACTGTGTCCCGCTGTGTCACCCGTTGTGTCCCCCGCTGTGTTCCCACTGTGTGCCGCTGTACCCCACTGTGTTCCCGGTTGTGTCTCCCTCTGTGTCCCACTCTTTCCCGCTGTGTCCCGCTGTGTCCTTGCTGTGTACCGATTTGTGTCCCGCTGTGTCCTCTCTGTGTCCCGCTGTGTCCCCATGTGTCACGCTGTGTCCTCTCTGTGTATCCCTCTGTGTCCCGCTGTGTCCTCGCTGTATCCCACACTGTGTCCGCGCTGTGACCCGCTGTGTCCCTGCTGTGTCCCTGCTGTGTCCCGCTGTCTCCCGCTGTGTCCCGCTGTGTCCCTGCTGTCCCCAGGGGTGTCCCCGCTGTCCCCCGCTGTATCCCCCTCTGTGTCCCGCTGTGTCCCATTTTGTCCCGCTGTGTCCCGCTGTGTCCCCCCTGTGTCTCCGCTGTGTCCTCGCTATGTCCCGCGCTGTGTCTCGCTGTGTACCCCCTGTGTCCCCGCTGTCCCCGTCCCGGTGTGTCCCCGCTGTCCCCAGCTGTGTCACCGCTGTCACCCGCTTTGTCTCCCGCTGTGTCCCTGCTTTGTCCCCGCTGAGTCCCGCAGTGTCCTGCTTTGTCCCGCTGTGTCCCCGATGTCCCCCGCTGTGTCCCGTTGTGTCCCCGCTGTCCGCATGTGTGTCCCCGCTGTCCCTCACTGTGTCCCCCGCTGGGTCCCGCTGGGTCCCCGCTGTGTCCCCGCTGTGTCCCGCTGTGTCCCTGGTGTGTCCTCATTGTGTAACTGCTATGTCTCTCTGTTTCCCCGCTGTGTTCCACTGTGTTCCGCAGTGTCCCCCTATGTCCCCGCTGTGTCCTCGCTGTATACCCCGATCTGTCCCACTGTGTCCCCCACTGTGTCCCCGCTGTGTCCTCCTGTGTCCCGCTTTATCCTCGCTGTGACCCCCACTGTTTCCCAGTGTGTCACACCCGCTGTGTCCCGCTCTGTACCCCACTGTGTCCCACTGT
>NW_012317778.1:0-1903 GCF_000151885.1 Dipodomys ordii
CAGTGGGACACAGCGGGACACAGCGGGGGACACAGGGAGGACACAGCTTGGACAAAGCGGGACCCAGCGTTGATACAGCGGGGACACGGCGGGACACAGCGAGGTACACAACTGGGGACACAACGGGACCCAGCGGGGAACACATGGAGGACATAGCGGGACCCAGCGGGACCCAGGGTCGTTACAGCGGGGACACAGCGGGACACAGCAGCGTGCATAGCTGGGGACACAACGGGACACTGCGGGGGACACAGAGAGTACCCAGCGGAACACAGCGGTACACAGCGGGGACACTGCGGGAACATAGTGGGACACAGCGGGGTACACAGTGGGACACAGCGGGACACAGCTAGGGACACAGCGGGGACAAAGCGACAGACAGCGGGGGACACAGCGAGGACACAGCGGGACACAGCGGCGACACAGAGGGGACTCAGCGGGACAAAGCGGGGGACACAGCGGGACACAGCGGGACACAGCAGGGAACACAGCGGGGGACATCGGAGACAGGAGGGGCCAAAGCAAGACACAGCGGTGACACAGCTGGACACAACGGAGTACACAGCAGGACACAGCCGGGCACACAGCGGGGACACAGCGGGACACAGCGGGACACAGCAGGGACCGAGCGAGACATAGCGGGACACAGCCGAACACAGCAGGGGGCACAGCGGGACACAGCGGGGGACCCAGCGTGGACACAGCGGGACACAGCGGGTGACACAGCTGGGGACACAGCGGGACACAGCGGGGAACACAGCAAGGACACAGCGGGACACAGCAGGACTCAGCGTCCATACAGCGGGGACACAGTGTTACACAGCGTGGTACCCAGCTGTGGACACAACGGGACAGAGTGGGGGTACAGCGAGACACAGCGGGACACAGCGAGGACACAGCTGGACACATTGGTGACACAGCGGGGGACACAGCAGGACACAGCAGCGGACACAGCGGGGGACACAGCGGGACACAGCGCGACACAGCGGGGGACACAATGGGGACACAGCGGGACACAGCGGGGGACACAGCGAGGACACAGCGGAACATAGCAGGGGACACAGAGAGGACACAGCGGGACACAGAGAGACACAGCGGGACAAAGCGTGGACACAGCAGTACACACAGCGGGACATAGCGGGGGACACAGCTGGGGACACAACGGGACACAGCTGGGGACACAGCGAGGACAGAGCGGGAAACAGCGGGACACAGCAGGGACACAGCGTCGATACAGCGGGGACACAGCGCGACAGAGCGGGGAAAACAGGAAGGAAACAGCGGGACCCAGTGGGACACAGAGTCGATACAGCGGGACACAACGGGGTACACAGCTAGGAACACAATGGGACACAGCGGGGGACACAGCGAGGACACAGCAGGACACAGCGGGACACAGCGGGGGACCCAGCGGGACCCAGCGGGAGACCCAGCGAGGACACAGCAGGACACAGCGGGGGACACAGGGGGACACAGCGGGGAACACAGCGGGGGACACAGCAGGACACAGCGGGGAACACAGCGAGGACACAGCGTGGACACAGCGGGACACAGCGTCGATACAGCGGGCACACAGAGTTACACAGCGTGGTACACAGCGGAGGACACAGTGGGACACAGTGGGCTACCCAGTGAGGACACAGCGGGAACAACAGGGGACACAACGAGGACACAGCGGGGGACACAGCGGGGGACACAGCGGGACACAGCGGGGAACACAGCGAGGACACAGCGGGACACACCGGGACACAACGTCGATACAGCGGGGACGCAGCGTTACACAGCGTGGTACACACTGTGGACACAACGGGACACAGTAGGGGCACAGCCGGACACAGCGGGACACAGTGGGACACAGCGGGGACAAAGCGTGAGACACAGCGGGGGCAGAGAGGGAGACTGA
>NW_012317779.1:0-1903 GCF_000151885.1 Dipodomys ordii
TCATAATTTCTGATCTCCATTCAGACACAACAGATTTTCATATGAGCTGGGTGGTCACAGTTCATAGTTACTGAGGGAAACAGCAATGTCACAGCGTGGCATAGCTGGGATGGTCATATACGCACAGAGGTTCAGAGTGTAGGACTCACCTCGTCACAGTGGGGGCGCAGCGGGACACAGCGGAACACAGTGGGACACATGATTGACAAATCGTGAGTCACAGCAGGGGTCAGTGCGTGAGCCAGCGGGGGTCCCAGCGAGGACACAGCGGGACACAGCGGTGGACACAGCGAGGACACAGCGGGACCGAGCGGGACACAGCATCGATACAGCGGGGACAGAGTGGGCCACAGCGGGGTACACAGCTGGGGACACAACGGGGCACATCGGGGGACACAGCAAGTACTCAGCGGAACACAGCATGGGACACAGTGAGGACACAGGGGGACACAGCGGGAACACAGCAGTAGACACAGCGGGACACAGCAGGGGACACAGCGGGACACAGCGTGGGACACAGGGAGGACTGAGAGGGACACAGCGGGGACACAGCGGGGACTCAGCGGGGGGCACAGCGGGGGACAAAGCGGGACACAGCGGGACACAGCGGGACACAGTGTCGATACAGCGGGGACACAGCGGGACACAGCGGGGTACACAGCTGGGGACACAACGGAACACAGCGGGGGACACATCGAGGACACAGCAGGACACAGCGGGGACACTGCGGGAACATAGCAGGACACAGTTGGGTACTCAGCGGGACACAGCGGGACACAGCTTGGGACACAGCGGGGACATAGCGGGACACAGCGGGGGACACAGCGAGGACACAGTGGGACACAGCGTGGGACAAAGTGGGAGACAGTGGGGCACACAGCGAGGACACAGCAGGACACCGAGGGGACTCAGCGGGGGACACAGCTGGGGACAAAGCAGGACACCATGGGACACAGTGTGACACAGCGGGACACAGCGGGGACACTGCGGGGACACAGCGGGACAAAGCGGGGGACACAGCCTGACACAACGAAGTACACAGCGGGACACAGCGGGCACAAAGCGGGGACACAGTGGGACACAGCATGACACAGCAGGGACAGAGCGGGACACAGCGGGACACAGCGGGGGACCCAGCGAGGACACGGCGGGACACAGCAGGGGACACAGCGAGGACACAGCGGGGACTCAGCGGGGTCACAGCGGGATACAGCGGGACACAGACTGACACAGCGGGACACAGCAGAGGACACAGCGGGACACAGCGGAGGACAGAGCAACGACACAGCAGGACACAGCTGGGACACAGGGGGACACAGCAGGGGCACAGCAGGGGACACAGCAAGACACAACGGGACACAGCGGGGGACACAGTAGGACAGAGCGGGGGACACAGCGGGGGACAGAGGGGGACACCACGAATAACAGAGCAAGGACACAGCGGGACCCAGCGGGACACAGCCTCGATACAGCAGGATTCACAGCGTTACACAGCGGGTTACACAGCTGGGGACACAAAGGGACACAGTGGTGGACACAGCGGGACACAGCGGGACAGGGTGGGACAGAGACGGGATAAAGCGTGAGACACAGCGGGGGACAGAGCGGGAGACAGCGGGGGACACAGCGAGGACACAGCGGGACACAGCGGGGACACAGCGGGGACTCAGCTGGACACAGCGGGACACAGCGGTGGACACAGCGACACACAGTGGTGGTCCCCGTGAGGACACAGCAGGACACAGCAGGGACACAGCGAGGACATAGCTGGGGACACAGCGGTGGACACAGCGGGACACAGCGGGGAACACAGCGAGGACACAGCGGGACACAGTGGGACACAGCGTCGACACAGCGGGGACACAGCGTTACACAGCGTGGTACACAGCGTGGTACACAGCTG
>NW_012317780.1:0-1903 GCF_000151885.1 Dipodomys ordii
GCGGGACACAGCGGGACACAGTGGGACACAGCGGGGACACAGGGAGGACACAGCGGGACACAGTGGGGGACACAGCGGGACACATCGGGGGACACAGGGAGGACAAAGCGGGACACAGCGGGGACACATCGGGGACTCACCGGGGGACACAGCGGGGGACAAAGCGCGACACAGTGGGACACATCGCGGTCTAAGAGGGGGACATAGTGGGGGACACAGCGGGACACAGCGGGGACACAGCGGGAACCAGCGGGGAAACAGTGGGGACTCAGGGGGGGACACAGAGGGACAAAGGTGGTCACAGCGGGACACAGTGGCAACACAGCAGGGACACAGCAGCAGACACAGCCGGACACAGTGGGACACAGCGGGGACAAAGCGGGACACAGCGGGGGACACAGTGGGGACACAGCGCGGGACACAGCGGGGGACACAGCAGGACTCAGCGGGGGCACAGCAGGACACAACGGGACAACACAGCGGGGGACACAGCAGGACACAGCGGGGGACACAGCGAGGACACAGCGGGACACAGCAGTGGACACAGTGAGGACACAGCGGGGCACACAGCGGGACACAGGGGGGACACAGTGGGGTACACAGCTGGGGACACAAAGGGACACAGTGGGGGACACAGCGGGACACAGTGGGACACAGTGGGACACAGCGGAGATAAAGCGTGAGACACAGCGGGGTACAGAGCAGGAGACATCAGGGGACACAGGGAGGACACAGCGGGACACAGCAGGGACACATCAGGGACTCAGCAGGGGACACAGCGGTGGACAAAGCGGGACTCCAAGGGACACAGTGTGACACAGCGGGACACAGCTTGGTACAGAGCTGGGGACACAACGGGAAACAGCAGGGGACACAGCGGGACACAGCGGGACACAGCGGGGACAAAGCAGGGGACATAGCGGGGGACAGAGTGGGACACCACGGAACACAGCGGGACACAGCGGGAAACAGCGGTGACCCTGCGGGGACACAGCCAGACACAGCGGGGGACACAGTGGGACACAGCGGGCGACACAGCGGAACACAGTGGGGGACAGAGCGTGGGACACAGCGAGACACAGCGGGGACCAAGCTGGACACAGCAGGGTACACAGCGGGACACAGCGGGGACACAGCGGGGACACAGCGGGACACAGCGGTTCCCAGCAGGAACACAGCGGGACACAGCGGGGGACACATCGGGACACAGCGGGGGACACAGCGAGGACACAGCGGGACATAGCGGGGAAAACAGCGGGACACAACGGGGACACAGCAGTGGACACAGCGGGACACAGTGAGGGACACAGCGGGACACAGCGGGGGACACAGCGGGACACAGCGGGGGACACAGCAGGACACAGCGGGGGACACCGAGGAATACAGTGGGGGACAGATCTTGGGACACAGCGAGACACAGCGGGGACAAAGCTAGATACAGTGGGGTATACACAGCGGGACACAGCGGGACCACAGCGGGGACAAACCCGGACACTGAGGGTCACAGCAGGGACACAGCGGGAAACAGCAGGACACAGCAGGAAACAGCGGGGGACACAGCGGGACACAGCGGGGGACACAGCGAGGACACAGCGGGACACAGCGGGGGAAAAAGCGGGACACAGCGGGGACACAGCAGTGGACACAGCGGGACACAGCGGAGGACACAGCGGGACACAGGTTACACAGCGGGGGAAACAGGGGGGACACAGCGGGACACAGCAGGGGACACAGCGGGACTCAGCTGGGGACACAGCAGTATACAGCAGGACACAGCGGGGACACAGCAGGGACACAGCGGGGGACACAGCAGGAAACAGCGGGGGACACAGCGGGACACAGAGGGGGACACAGAGGTGTACATAGCGGAACACAGCCGGGGAACACAGCGAGGCCACAGCGG
>NW_012317781.1:0-1903 GCF_000151885.1 Dipodomys ordii
TTTCTGCTCCTGCTTCTCCTTGTGCTTCTCCAGATTCTGCTTCTTTTGCTTCTCCTTCTTCTCCTTCTGCTTCAGGTTCTGCTTCTGCTTCTTCGGCTTCTTCTGCTTCTGCTTCTCCTGCTGCTGCTTCTTCTGCTTCCCCTCCTTCTGTTTCTGCTTCTCCTTCTGTTTCTGCTTCTCCTTCTGCTTCTGCTTCTTGTCCTTCTCCTGTTTCTTCTGCTTCTGCTTCTCTTGTTTCTGCATCTCCTGCTTCTCCTTCTGCTGCTCTTTCTGCTTCTCCTGCTGCTTATCCTTCTCCTGCTCCTTCTTCTGCTTCTCTTTCTGCTTTTCCTTCTGTTTCTCCTTCTCCTTCAACTTCTCGTTCTTCTGCTTTTCCTTCTGTTTCTCCTTCTGTTTCTGCATCTTCTGCTTCTTCTGCTACTGCCTCTGCTTCTTCTGTTTCTTCTGCTTCTCCTTCTGCTTCTCCTACTGCTTTTGCTTCTCTTTCTGCTTCTGCTTCTCCTTCTGCTTCTCCAGATTCTGCTTCTTCTGCTTCTCCTGCTTCTCCTTCTGCTTCAGGTTCTGCTTCTGCTTCTTCGGCTTCTTCTGCTTCTGCTTCTCCTGCTGCTGCTTCTTCTGCTTCTCCTGCTTCTCTTTCTGCTTTTCCTTCTGTTTCTGCTTCTCTTTCTGCATCTTCTCCTTCTTCTGTTTCTTCTGCTTCTCCTTCTCCTGCTTCTGCTTCTCCTGCTTCTCGTTCTGCTTCTCTTTCTGCTTCTCTTTCTGCTTCTCCTTCTCCTTCTTCTGCTTCTCCTTCTGCTTCTGCTTCTCCTTCTGCTTCTGCTTCAATTTCTCCTTCTGCTTCTCCTTCTCCTTCTTGTTCTCCTTCTGCTTCTGCTTCTGCTCTTCTCCTTCTTCTGTTTCTTTTGCTTCTGTTTCTTCTTCTTCTTCTTCTTCTGTTTCTTCTGATGCTACTTCTGCTTCTCCTTCTTCTCCTTCTCTTTCTGCTTCTACTTCTGCTTCTTCTGATACTCCTGCTTCTCCTTCTTGTTCTCCTTCTGTTTCTGCTTCTGCTTTTCCTTCTGTTTCTGCTTCTCCTTCTGCTTCTTCTCCTTCTTCTGTTTCTTCTTCTTCTCTTTTTGCTGCTTCTGCTTTTCCTGCTTCTTCTTCTTCTACTGCTTCTCTTTCTGCTTCTCATTCTGCTTCTGCTTCTCCTTCTGCTTCTCCTATTGCTTCTGTGGCTCTTCCTTCTCCTTCTCCTACTTCTCCTTCTCCTTCTGCTTCTGCTTCTTCTGCTTCTCCTGCTTCTCCTTCTGCATCTTCTTCTGCTTCTGCTTCTCCTTCTGCTGCTCCTTCTGCTCCTTCTCCTTTTTCTGCTTCTCCCTCTGATTCTGCTTCTTTTGCTTATACTTTTTCTTCTGCTTCTGCTTCTCTGCTTCTGCTTCTTCTGCTTCTACTGCATCTCCTTTTGCTTCTCCTTCTCCTTCTCCTCCTCCTCCTCCTCCACCACCTCCTCCTCCTCCTCCTCCGCCTCCTCCTCCTCCTCCTCCTCCTCCTACTTCTTCTTCTTCTTCTTCTTCTTCTTCTTCTTCTTCTTCTTCTTCTTCTTCTTCTTCTTCTTCTTCTTCTTCTTCTTCTTCTTCTTCTTCTTCTTCTTCTTCTATTTCTGCTTTTCCTTCTTCTCCTTCTTCTACTTCTCTTTCTTCTTCTGCTTCTCCTTCATCTTCTGCCTCAATTTCTCCTTCTTCTGCTTGTCATTCTGCTTCTGTTTCTGCTTCTTCTGTTCCTTCTTCTTCTGCTTCTCCTGCTTCTGCTTCTTCTGCTCCTTCTGCTTCTCCTTCTTCTTCTCCTTCTGCTTCTCTTTCTTCTTCTGGTTATCGTTCTGCTTCTCCTCCTCCTAATCCTTCTCTTTCTCCTTCTACTTCTC
>NW_012317782.1:0-1903 GCF_000151885.1 Dipodomys ordii
TTGTAAATTTTTTTTATTCTTAAAATTTTAGCTTTATGATTTTATATGAAAATATTTTAAATTAGATGAACTAGTAGCTATATTTGATAGTGATGTCGATGAAGATTAGCTGTATTATGTATCTGGAGAAGCAGATGGATCTCTATTTGGTTATGTTGAAGTTGTTTAATAGATGTATGAGTATGGTGCAGATCCAAGAATTTAGATGTAGAATGAGAAGCAGATTGATTAGCTTTTTATGCAGAAGGTGTAGTTGCTGGATAATCATTTTGTTAAGATATATGAGAAGGACAGAAGCAGAAAGAGAAGCAGTAGAAGCAGTAGATTCATGAAAAGCAGAAGCAGATGTTAGAGAAGAAGAAGAAGACGAAGAAGAAGAAGAAAAAGAAGGAGCAGCATAAGGAATAGCATAAGGAGAAGCATAAGGAGAAGTATAAGGAGAAGCAGTAGAAGCAGAAGAAGCAGAAGCAGAAGAAAAAGAATAAGCAAAAGAAGCAGAAGCAGAAGCAGTGAGAGAAGCAGAAGAAGGAGAAGGAGAAGGAGCAGCAGAAGGAGAAGCAGAAGCAGAAAGAGAAGCAGAAACAGAAGGAGAACAAGAAGGAGAAGCAGGAAAATCAGAAGAAGCAGAAAGAGAAGGAGAAGAAGGAGAAGCAGAAGTAGAATCCGAAGAAACAGAAGAAGAAGAAGAAGAAGAAACAGAAGCAAAAGAAACAGAAGAAGGAGAAGAGCAGAAGCAGAAGCAGAAGGAGAAGCAGAAGCAGAAGGAGAAGCAGAAAGAGAAGCAGGAGAACCAGAAGAAGCAGGAGAAGCAGAAGCAGAAGAAACAGGAGAAGCCGAAGAATCAGAAGCAGAATCTGAAGCAGAAGGAGAAACAGAAGAAGCACAATCTGAAGCAGAAGCAGAAGAAACAGAAATAGTAGAATAAGCAGTAGCAGAAGCACCAGGACAAGCAGAAGAACAAGAAGGAGAAGGCGAAAGAGAAGGATTAGGAGTAGGAGAAGCAAAAGGATAAGCAGAACCAGAAAGAGATGCAGAAGGAGAAGCAGCACGAGAAGTAGGAGTAGCAGGAGAAGAAGAAGCAGGAGAAGCAGAAGAAACAGAAGGCGCAGAGGCAGAAGGAGAAGCAGAAGGAGAAATTGAAGCAGAAGCAGAAGCAGAAGGAGAAGCAGAAGCAGAAGAAGAAGCAGAAGAAGGAGAAGGAAAAGGAGAAGGAGAAAGAGAAGCAGAAAGAGAAGCAGAACGAGAAGCAGGAGAAGCAGAAGCTGGAGAAGCCGAAGCAGAAGAAACAGAAGAAGGGGAAGAAGCAGAAGCAGAAGGAGAAGCAGAAACAGAAGGAAAAGCAGAAAGAGAAGCAGGAGAAGCAGAAGAAGCAGAATCTGGAGAAACAGAAGGAGAAGCAGAAGCAGAAAGATAAGCAAAAGCAGAAGGAGAAGCAGAAGAAACAGAAGAACCAGAGGCAGTAGCAGAAGAAGCAGAAGGTTCAGAAGCAGAAGGAGAAGCAGAAGGAAAAGCAGAAGAATTAGAAGGAGAAGGAGAAGGAGAAAGAGGAGTAGAAGCAGAAAGAGAAGCAGAAGAAGGAGCAGTAGAAGGAAAAGCGGCAGGAGAAACAGAAAGAGCAGCAGAATGAGAAGCAGGAAATGCAGAAACAGGAGAAGAAAAAGCAGAAGAAACAGGAGAAGGACAAGAAGCCGAAGCAGAAGGAGAAGCAGAAAGAGAAGGAGGGGAAGCAGAAGAAGCAGAAGCAGGAGAAGCAGAAGCATAAGAATCCGAAGAAGCAGAAGCAGAACCTGAAGCAAAAGCGGAAGCAGGAGAAGCAGAAGAAGCAGAATCTGGAGAAGGTGAATGAGAAGCTGAAGGAGAAGCAGAAGAAACAGAAGAAGCAGTAGCAGTTGCATCAGATGAT
>NW_012317783.1:0-1902 GCF_000151885.1 Dipodomys ordii
ATTCTCCGTCTGCTTCTCCTTTCTCCTTCTCGTTTTTCTGCTTTTCATAATGCTTTTCCTTCTGCTTCTACTACAACGACTACTGCATCTACTTCTTTTGTTTCTTCTGCTTCTACTTCTACTTTTGATTCTCTTTCTGCTTCTGCTTCTCCTTCTGCTTCTCATTCTGCTTCTCCAGATTCTGCTTCTTCTACTTCTCCTGCTTCAGGTTCTGCTTCTGCTTCTTCGGATTCTTATGCTTCTGCTTCTTCTGCTTCCCCTCCTTCTCTTTCTGCTTCTCCTTCTGTTTCTGCTTCTCTTTCTGCTTCTCCTTCTGCTTCTCCTTCTGCTTCTGCTACTTCTCCTTCTTCTGTTTCTTCTTCTTCTGCTTCTCCTGCTTCTCGTTCTGCTTCTCTTCGTCTGCTCCTCTTTCTGCTTCTTCTTCTCCTTCTGCTTCTCCAGATTCTGCTTCTTCTCCTTCTCCTGTTTCTCTTTCTGCTTCAGGTTCTGCTTCTGCATCTTCGGCTTCTTCTGCTTCTGCTTCTCCGGCTGCTGCTTCTTCTGCTTCTCCTGCTTCTCCTTCTGCTTTTCCTTCTGTTTCTGCTTCTCCTTCTACTTCTGCTTCTTGTCCTTCTCCTGTTTCTTCTGCTTATGCTTCTCCTGTTTCTGCTTCTCCTGCTTCTCCTTCTGCTGCTCTTTCTGCTTCTCCTGCTGCTTTTCCTTCTCCTGCTCCTTGTTCTGCTTCTCTTTTTGCTTCTCCTTCTGTTTCTCTTTCTCCTTCTCGTTCTTCTGCTTTTCCTTCTGCTTCTCCTTCTGCTTCTGCATCTTCTGCTGTTTCTGCTACTGCCTCTGCTTCTTCTGTTTCTTCTACTTCTCCTTCTGCTTCTCCTTCTGCTTTTGCTTCTCTTTCTGCTTCTGCTTCTCATTCTGCTTGTGCTTCTCCTTCTACTTCTGCTTCTCCTTCTGTATCTCCTTCTGCTTCTGCTTCTACTTGTTCTGCTTCTCCTTGTCTGCTTCCCCTTCTGCTTCTTCTGCTTCTCCTTCTTCTGATTTTCCTGCTTCTCCTTCTCCTTCTGCTTCTCCTTCTGGTTCTCCTTCTTCTGATTCTTCTTCTTCTTCTTCTTTTTTTTCTTCTTCTTCTTCTTCTTCTTCTTCTTCTTCTTCTTCTTCTTCTTCTTCTTCTTCTTCTTCTTCTTCTTCTTCTTCTTCTTCTTCTTCTGCTGCTGCTGCTGCTGCTGCTGCTGCTGCTGCTGCTGCTGCTCCTTCTGCTTCTGCTTATTATTCTTCTGCTTGTCCTTCTCCTTCTTCTGCTTCTCCTTCTTCTTCTGCTTCTCCTTCTACTTCTGCTTCAATTTCTCCTTCTTCTGCTTCTCAGTCTGCTTCTTCTTCTGCTTCTCATGCTTCTGCTTCTTCTGCTTCTACTTCTGCTTCTCTTTCTTCTTCTCCTTCTGCTTCTGTTATCCTTCTACTTCTCCTAATCCTAATCCTTCTCTTTCTGCTTCTCCTTCTTTTTCTCCTGCTTCTCCCTTTGCTTCTCCTTCTCCTCCTCCTCCTCCTCCTCCTCCTCCTCCTCCTCCTCCTCCTCCTCCTCCTCCTCCTCCTCCTCCTTCTTCTTCTTCTTCTTCTTCTTCTTCTTCTTCTTCTTCTTCTTCTTCTTCTTCTTCTTCTTCTTCTTCTTCTTCTTCTTCTTCTTCTTCTTCTTCTTCTGTTTCTGCTGCTTCTGCTTTTCCTGCGTCTTCTGCTTCTAGTGCTTCTCTTTCTGCTTCTCCTTCTGCTTCTGCTTCTGCTTCTTGTCCTTCTCCTGTTTCTTCTGCTTCTGCTTCTCCTGCTTCTGCTTCTTCTGCTTTTCCTGCTTCTCTTTCTGCTTCTCCTTCTGCTTCTGCTCCTCCTGCTTCTGCTCCTTCTATTTCTTCTTCTTCTGCT
>NW_012317784.1:0-1902 GCF_000151885.1 Dipodomys ordii
TCTTCTGCTTCTCCTTTTGCTTCTGCTTCTCCTTCTGCTTCTGCTTCAATTGCTCTTTCTGCTTCTCATTCTGCTTCTTCGTCTTCTGTTTCTTCTGCTTCTCCTGCTTCTGCTTCTCCTGCTTCTCCTACTTCTCGTGCTGCTTTTCCTTCTGCGTCTCATTCTGCTTCTGCTTATCCTTTTGCTTCTCCTACTCCTAATCCTTCTCTCTCGCCTTCTCCGACTTCTTCTTCTTCTGCTTCTCTTGCTGCTTCTGCTTCTGCTTATTCTACTATTACTGTTTCTTCTGCTTCTGCTTCAGATTGTGCTTCTTCTGTTTCTCCTTCTGCTTCAGATTCTGCTTCTGCTTCTTCGGCTTCTCCTGTTTCTTCTGCTTCTCCCGCTTCTCTTTCTGCTTCTCCTTCGCATCTGCTTCTCCTTCTGCTTCGGCTTCTGCTCTTCTCCTTCTTCTGTTTCTTTTGCTTCTGTTTCTTCTGCTTCTTCTTCTGTTTCTTCTGATTCTACTTCTGCTTCTCCTTCTTCTCCTCTTTCTGCTTCTACTTCTGCTTCTTCTGATTCTCCTGCTTCTCCTTCTTGTTCTCCTTCTGTTTCTGCTTCTCTTTCTGCTTCTGCTTCTCCTTCTGCTGCTCGTTCTCCTTCTCCTTCTTCTGCTTCTCCCACTGCTTCTGCTTCTGCTTCTTTTGCTTATTCTTTTTCTTCTGCTTCTCCTGCTTCTGCTTCTTCTGCTTCTACTGCTTCTCCTTATGCTTCTCCTTATGCTTCTTCTTCTTCTTCTTCTTCTTCTTCTTCTTCTTCTTCTTCTTCTTCTTCTTCTTCTTCTTCTTCTTCTTCTTCTTCTTCTTCTTCTTCTTCGTCTTCGTCTTCTTCTTCTCTTTCTTCTGCTTCTGCTTTTCCTACTTCTTCTGCTTCTACTGCTTCTCTTTCTGCTTCTCTTTCTGCTTCTGCTTCTCCTTCTGCCTCTCCTATTGATTCTGCTGCCCTTCCTTCTTCTTCTCCTTCTCCTACTTCTGCTTCTCCTTCTGCTTCTGCTTCTTCTGCTTCTCCTGCTTCTCCTTCTTCTCCTGCTTCTCCTTCTGCATATTCTTCTGCTTCTGCTTCTTCTTCTGCTTCTTCTTCTGCTTCTGCTTCTCCTTCTTTTGCTTCTCCTCCTGATTCTCCTTCTGCTTCTCCTTCTGCTGCTCCTTCTCCTTCTTCTGCTTCTCCCTCTGCTTCTGCTTCTTATGCTTCTTCTTTTTCTTCTGGTTCTGCTTCTCCTGCTTCTGCTTTTTATGCTTCTTCTGCTTCTTCTGCTTCTACTTCTCTTTCTGCTTCTCCTTCTCCTGCTTGTTTTTCTGCTTCTTCTGCTGCTTCTCCTTTTGCTGGTTCTTCTTCTTCTGCTTCTCTTTTTGCTTCTCCTTCTGCTGCTGCTTCTGCTTCTTCTGTTTCTCCTGCCTGAATTTCTGGTTCTACTTGTTCTGCTGCTTCTCCTTCTGCTTCTGCTTCTACTTCTGCTTCTGTTTCTGCTTCTTCTGCTTCTTCTCTTTCGGCTTGTCCTGCTTCTTTTTCTTGTGCTTCTCCTGCTTCTGTTTCTGCTTCTCATTCCGCTTCTGCTTCTCCTTCTGCTTCTCCTCCTTCTCCTTGTCCTACTTCTGCTTCTCCTTCAGCTTCTGCTTCTTCTCTTTCTCCTGCTTCTCATTCTGCATCTCCTTCTGCTTGTGTTTGTCCTTATGCTTCTTCTTCTGCTTCTGCTTCTCCTTCTCCTTTTGCTTCTCCTTTTGCTTCTGCTTTCCCTTCTTCTCCTTCTGCTTCTGCTTCTTCTGCTTCTCCTTCTGCATCTTCTTCTGCTTCTCCTTCTTCTTCTTCTGCTTCTCCTTCTGATTCTCCTTCTGCTTCTTCTTCTTCTGCTTTAACTGCTTCTCTTTC
>NW_012317785.1:0-1902 GCF_000151885.1 Dipodomys ordii
GCTCCGCCTCCTCCTCCACCTCCTCCTCCTCCTCCTCCTCCTCCTTCTTCTTCTTCTTCTTCTTCTTCTTCTTCTTCTTCTTCTTCTTCTTCTTCTTCTTCTTCTTCTTCTTCTTCTTCTTCTTCTTTTTCTTCTTCTCTTTCTTCTGCTTCTACTTTTCCTGCTTCTTCTGCTTCTACTGCTTCTGTTTCTGCTTCTCATTCTGCTTCTGCTTCTCCTTCTGCTTCTTCTATTTCTTCTGCGGCTCTTCCTTCTCCTACTTCTACTTCTCCTTCTGCTTCTTCTGCTTCTCCTGCTTCTCCTTCTGCATCTTCTTCTGCTTCTGCTTCTCCTTCTGCTGCTTCTTCTGCTTCTGTTTCTCCTTCTGCTTCTCCTTCTGCTTCTTCTGCTTCTTTTTATCCTTCTGCTTCTTCTGCTTCTCCTTCTGATTCTCCTTCTGCTTCTCCTTCTGTTTCTCCTTCTCCTTCTCGTTCTTCTGCTTTTCTTTCTGCTTCTCCTTCTGCTTCTGCTGCAACTGCTACTGCTTCTTCTGTTTCTTCTGCGTCTCCTTCTGTTTTGATTCTCTTTCAGCTTCTGCTTCTCCTTCAGCTTCTCATTCAGCTTCTCCAGATTCTGCTTCTTCTGCTTCTCCTGCTTCCGCTTTTGCTTCAGGTTTTGCTTCTGCTTCTTCGGATTCTTATGCTTCTGCTTCTCCTGCTTCTGCTTCTTCTGCTTCCCCTCCTCTTTCTGCTTCTCCTTCTGTTTCTGCTTCTCCTTCTGCTTCTGCTTCTTGTCCTTCTCCTGTTTCTTCTGCTTCTGCTTCTCCTGCTTCTGCTTCTTCTGCTTTTCCTGCTTCTCTTTCTGCTTCTCCTTCTGCTTTTCCCTCTCCTTCTGCTTCTGCTACTTCTCCTTCTTCTGTTTCTTCTTCTTCTGCTTCTCCCGCTTCTTCTTCTTCTGCTTCTCCTGCTTCTCGTTCTGCTTCTCTTCGTCGGCTTCTCTTTCTACTTCTGCTTCTGCTTCTTCTGATTCTGCTTCTTCTTCTCTCCTTCTGCTTCTGCTTCTCCTGCTTCTCCTTCTGCATCTCCTTCTGCTTGTGCTTTTCGTCTGCTTCTTCTTCTGCTTCTGCTTCTCCTTCTCCTTCTTCTACTTCTCCGTCTGATTCTACTTCTTCTTCTTTTCCTACTTATCCTTCTGCTTATCCTTCTGCTTCTCCTTCTATTTCTCCTTCTTGTTCTTCTGCTCTTCCTTCCACTTCTCTTTCTGCTTCTGCATCTTCAGCTTCTTCTGCTACTACTTCTGCTTCTTCTATTTCTTCTGCTTCTCCTTCTACTTTTACTTCTCTTTCTGCTTCTGCTTCTCCTTCTGGTTCTCCTTCTTCTTCTCCAGATTCTTCTTCTTCTGCTCCTCCTACTCCTAATCCTTCTCTTTCTCCTTCTTCTTCTTCTGCTTCTCGTCCTGCTTCTGCTTCTTCTGCTTGTTCTGTTTCTTCTGCTTCTGCTTTTCCAGCTTCTGCTGCTTCTGCTTTTCCTGCTTCTCTTTCTGCTTCTCCTTCTGTTTCTGCTTCTCCTTCTGCTTCTGCTTCTTGTCCTTCTCCTGTTTTCTGCTTCTGCTTCTAGTGCTTCTGCTTCTTCTGCTTTTCCTGCTTCTCTTTCTGCTTCTCCTTCTGCTCCTTCTCCTTCTTCTGTTTCTTCTTCTTCTGCTTCTCCCGCTTCTGCTACTTCTGCTTCTCCTGCTTCTCGTTCTGCTTCTCTTCGTCGGATTCTCTTTCTATTTCTGCTTCTGCTTCTTCTGCTTCTGCTTCTTCTCCTTCTTCTTCTCCTTCTGCTTCTGTTTCTTCTGCTTCTCCTTCTTCTCCTTCTGCATCTCCTTCTGCTTGTGCTTTTCCTTCTGATTCTTCTTCTGCTTCTGATGAACTACTGCAAG
>NW_012317786.1:0-1902 GCF_000151885.1 Dipodomys ordii
TGCTTCTCCTTCTGCTTTTGCTTCCCTTTCTGCTTCTGCTTCTCCTTCTGCTTCTCCAGATTCTGCTTCTTCTGCTTCTCCTTCTGCTTCAGGTTCTGCTTCTGCTTCTTCGGCTTCTTCTGCTTCTGCTTCTCCTGCTGCTGCTTCTTCTGCTTCTCCTGCTTCTCTTTTTGCTTTTCCTTCTGTTTCTGTTTCTGCTTCTCCTTCTGCTTCTGCTTCTTCTCCTTCTTCTGCTTCTTCTGGTTCTGCTTCTCCTGCTTCTGCTTCTCCTGCTTCTCGTTCTGCTTCTCTTTCTGTTTCTCTTTCTGCTTCTCCTTCTCCTTCTTCTGCTTCTCCTTCTGCTTCTGCTTCTCCTTCTGCTTCTGCTTCAATTTCTCCTTCTGCTTCTCATTCTGCTTCTGCGTCTTCTGTTTTATCTGCTTCTCCTGCTTCTGCTTCTCCTGCTTCTCCTACTTCTCGTGCTGCTTTCCCTTCTGCGTCTCTTTCTGCTTCTGCTTATCCTTTTGCTTCTCCTACTCCTAATCCTTCTCTCTCGCCTTCTCCGACTTCTTCTTCTTCTGCTTCTCTTGCTGCTTCTGCTTCTGCTTATTCTACTATTACTGTTTCTTCTGCTTCTGCTTCAGATTGTGCTTCTTCTGTTTCTCCTTCTGCTTCAGATTCTGTTTCTGCTTTTTGGGCTTCTCCTGTTTCTTCTGCTTCTGCTTCTCCTGCTTCTTCTGCTTCTCCTGCTTCTCTTTCTGCTTCTCCTTCTGCTTATGCTTCTCCTTCTGCTTCTGCTTCTGCTCTTCTCCTTCTTCTGTTTCTTTTGCTTCTGTTTCTTCTGCTTCTACTTCTGTTTCTTCTGATTCTATTTCTGCTTCTCCTTCTTCTCCTCTTTCTGCTTTTACTTCTGCTTCTTCTGATTCTCCTGCTTCTCCTTCTTGTTCTCCTTCTGTTTCTGCTTCTCTTTCTGCTTCTGCTTCTCCTTCTGGTGCTCCTTCTCCTTCTCCTTCTTCTGCTTCTCCCACTGCTTCTGCTTCTGCTTCTTTTGCTTATTCTTTTACTTCTGCTTCTGCTTCTTCTGTTTCTACTGTTTCTCCTTATGCTTCTCCTTATGCTTCTCCTTCTTCTTCTTCTTCTTCTTCTTCTTCGTCTTCTTCTTCGTCTTCTTCTTCTCTTTCTTCTGCTTCTGCTTTTCCTGCTTCTTCTGCTTCTACTGCTTCTCTTTCTGCTTCTCATTCTGCTTCTGCTTCTCCTTCTGCTTCTCCTATAGCTTCTGCGGCTCTTCCTTCTCCTTCTCCTATTTCTACTTCTCCTTCTGCTTCTGCTTCTTCTGCTTCTCCTGCTTCTCCTTCTGAGTCTTCTTCTGCTTCTGCTTCTCCTTGTGCTGCTTCTTCTGCTTCTGTTTCTCCTTCTGCTTCTTTTGATTCTCCTTCTGATTCTCCTTCTCCTTCTGCTTCTGTTTCTCTTTCTCCTTCTTGTTCTCCTGCTTTTTCTTCTGCTTCTGCTTCTGCTGCAACTGCTACTGCTTCTGCTTCTTCTGTTTCTTCTGCTTCTCCTTCTGATTTTGATTCTCTTTCTGCTTCTGCTTCTCCTTCAGCTTGTCATTCTGCTTCTCCAGATTCTGCTTTTTCTGCTTCTCCTGCTTCTCCTTCTGCTTCAGGTTCTGCTTCTGCTTCTTCGGATTCTTATGCTTCTGCTTCTCCTGCTTCTACTTCTTCTGCTTCCCCTTCTTCTCTTTCTGCTTCTCCTTCTGTTTCTGCTTCTCCTTCTGCTTCTGCTTCTTGTCCTTCTCCTGATTCTTTTGCTTCTGCTTCTCCTTCTTCTGCTTTTTCTACTTTTCCTGCTTCTCTTTCTGCTTCTCCTACAGCTTCTGCTTCTCCTTCGGCTCCTGCTCCTTCTGCTTCTTCTGTTTCTTCTTTG
>NW_012317787.1:0-1902 GCF_000151885.1 Dipodomys ordii
GCAGAGAGAGAGGAGAAGGCGAAAGAGAAGGATTAGGAGTAGGAGAAGCAAAAGGATAAGCAGAACCAGAAAGAGACGCAGAAGGAGAAGCAGCACGAGAAGTAGGAGTAGCAGGAGAAGAAGAAGCAGGAGAAGCAGAAGAAACAGAAGGCGCAGAAGCAGAATGAGAAGCAGAAGGAGAAATTGAAGCAGAAGCAGAAGCAGAAGGAGAAGCAGAAGCAGAAGAAGAAGCAGAAGAAGGAGAAGGACAAGGAGAAGGAGAAAGAGAAGCAGAAAGAGAAGCAGAACGAGAAGCAGGAGAAGCAGAAGCTGGAGAAGCCGAAGCAGAAGAAACAGAAGAAGGGGAAGAAGCAGAAGCAGAAGGAGAAGCAGAAACAGAAGGAAAAGCAGAAAGAGAAGCAGGAGAAGCAGAAGAAGCAGCAGCAGAAGAAGCAGAAGCAGAAGAAGCCGAAAAAGCAAAAGCAGAACCTGAAGCAGAAGGAGAAGCAGGAGAAGCAGAAGAAGCAGAATCTGGAGAAGCAGAAGGAGAAGCAGAAGCAGAAAGAGAAGCAAAAGCAGAAGGAGAAGCAGAAGAAACAGAAGAAGCAGAGGCAGTATCAGAAGAAGCAGAAGATTCAGAAGCAGAAGGAGAAGCAGAAGGAAAAGCAGAAGATCTAGATGGAGAAGGAGAAGGAGAAACAGGAGTAGAAGCAGAAAGAGAAGCAGAAAAAGGAGCAGTAGAAGGAAAAGCGGCAGGAGAAACAGAAAGAGCAGCAGAAGGAGAAGCAGGAAATGCAGAAACAGGAGAAGAACAAGCAGAAGAAACAGGAGAAGGACAAGAAGCAGAAGCAGAAGGAGAAGCAGAAAGAGAAGGAGGGGAAGCAGAAGCAGGAGAAGCAGAAGCATAAGAATCCGAAGAAGCAGAAGCAGAACCTGAAACAGAAGGAGAAGCAGGAGAAGCAGAAGAATCAGAGTCTGGAGAAGCAGAATGAGAAGCAGAAGGAGAAGCAGAAGCAGAAAGAGAATCAAAAGCAGAAGTAGAAGCAGAAGAAACAGAAGAAGTAGAAGCAGTAGCAGTTGTAGCAGAAGCAGTAGGAAAAGCAGAAGGAAAAGCAGAAGAACAAGAAGGAGAAGGAGAAACAAAAGGAGAAGCAGAAGGAGAAGCAGAAAGAGAAGCAGGTAAAGCAGAAGAAGAAGACGGAGAAGCAGAAGAAGCAGAAGCAGAAGGAGAAGCAGGAAAAGCAGAAGAAGCAGAAGCAACAGGTGAAGCAAAAGAAGGAGAAGGAGAAGCAGAGGCAGAAGAAGAAGCATAAGGAGAAGCACAAGAAGAAGGAGATGCAGAAGGAGAAGCAGGAGAAGCAGAAGAAGCAGAAGCTGAAAGAGAAGCAGAAGTAGGAGAAGGAGAAGAAGGAGAAGCAGAAGCAGAAGGAGAAGCAGAAGCAGAATGAGAAGCAGAAAGAGAAGCAGGAGGAGGACAAGAAGCAGAAGCAGGAGAAGCCGAAAGAGAAGAAGCAGAAACATTAGCAGAAGGAGAAGCAGAAGCAGAAGGAGAAGCAGCAGAAGAAGTAGAACCAGAAATTCAGGCAGGAGAAACAGAAGAAGCAGAAGCAGAAGCAGAAGGAGAAGCAGAAAGAGAAGCAGGAGAAGCAGAAGAAGCAACAGCAGGAGAAGCAGAAGCAGAAGCCGAAGAAGCAGAAGCAGAACCTGAAGCAGAAGGAGAAGCAGAAGAAGCAGAATCTGGAGAAGCAGAAGGAGAAGCAGAAGCAGAAAGAGAAGCAAAAGCAGAAGGAGAAGCAGAAGCAGAAAGAGAATCAAAAGCAGAATGAGAAGCAGAAGAAACAGAAGAAGTAGAAGGAGCAGCAGGTGTAGCAGAAGCAGAAGGAAAAGCAGAAAAACAGGAAGGAGAAGGAGAAACAGAAGGAG
>NW_012317788.1:0-1902 GCF_000151885.1 Dipodomys ordii
AAAAAAAAACAAAATAAAAAAAAAAAATCAAAAAAATAATGATTATAATCAATAATAAGTAATTAAGATTATGCTACTCAAGCATCAGCTTCTCCTGCTTCTCATTCTGCTTCTCCTTCTTCTTATGCTTCTCCTTTTGCTTCTGCTTCTCCTTCTGATTCTGCTTCAATTTCTCCTTCTGCTTCTCATTCTGCTTCTGCGTCTTCAGTTTCTTCTGCTTCTCCTGCTTCGGCTTCTCCTGCTTCTCCTACTTCTCGTGCTGCTTTTCCTTCTGCGTCTCTTTCTGCTTCTGCTTATCCTTTTGCATCTCCTACTCCTAATCCTTCTCTCTCGCCTTCTCCGACTTCTTCTTCTTCTGCTTCTCTTGCTGCTTATGCTTCTGCTTATTCTACTATTACTGTTTCTTCTATTTCTGCTTCAGATTGTGCTTCTTCTGTTTCTCCTTCTGCTTCAGATGCTTCTTCGGCTTCTCCTGTTTCTTCTGCTTCTCCTGCTTCTTCTGCTTTTCCTGCTTCTCTTTCTGCTTCTCCTTCTAATTCTGCTTCTCCTTCTGCTTCTGCTTCTGCTCTTCTCCTTCTTCTGTTTCTTTTTCTTCTGTTTCTTCTGCTTCTTCTTCTGTTTCTTCTGATTCTACTTCTGCTTCTCCTTCTTCTCCTCTTTCTGCTTCTACTTCTGCTTCTTCTGATTCTCCTGCTTCTCCTTCGTGTTATCCTTCTGTTTCTGCTTCTCTTTCTGCTTCTGCTTCTCCCTCTGCTGCTCCTTCTCCTTCTCCTTCTTCTGCTTCTCCCAGTGCTTCTGCTTCTGCTTCTTTTGCTTATTCTTTTTCTTCTGCTTCTGCTTCTCCTGCTTCTCCTTCTTCTGCTTCTACTGCTTCTCCTTATGCTTCTCCTTCTTCTTCTTCTTCTTCTTCTTCTTCTTCTTCTTCTTCTTCTTCTTCTTCTTCTTCTTCTTCTTCTTCTTCTTCTTCTTCTTCTTCTTCGTCTTCTTCTTCTCTTTCTTCTGCTTATGCTTTTCCTGCTTCTTCTGCTTCTACTGCTTCTCTTTCTGCTTCTCATTCTGCTTCTCCTTCTCCTTCTGCTTCTCCTATTGATTCTGCTGCCCTTCCTTCTCCTTCTCCTTCTCCTACTTCTGCTTCTCCTTCTGCTTCTGCTTCTTCTGCTTCTGCTGCTTCTCCTTCTGCATCTTCTTCTGCTTCTGCTTCTTCTTCTGCTTCTTCTTCTGCTTCTGCTTCTCCTTCTTCTGCTTCTCCTTCTGCTTCTCCTTCTGCTGCTCCTTGTCCTTCTTCTTCTCCCTCTTCTTCTCCCTCTGATTCTGCTTCTCCTTTTCTTCTGCTCCTGCTTCTCCTGCTTCTGCTTCTTCTGCTTCTACTTCTTCTCCTTATGCTTCTCCTTCTCCTTCTCCTTCTCCTTCTTCTTCTTCTTCTTCTTCTTCTTCTTCTTCTTCTTCTTCTTCTTCTTCTTCTTCTTCTTCTTCTTCTTCTTCTTCTTCTTCTTCTTCTTCTTCTTCTCTTTATTCTACTTCTTCTTTTCCTGCTTCTTCTGCTGCCACTCCTTCTCTTTCTTCTTCTCATTCTGCTTCTGCTTCTCCTTCTGCTTCTCCTATTGCTTCTGCGGCTTTTCCTTCTCCTTCTCCTACTTCTACTTCTCCTTCTGCTTCTGCTTCTTCTGCTTCTCCCGCTTCTCCTTGTGCATCTTCTTCTGCTTCTGCTTCTCCTTGTGCTGCTTCTTCTGCTTCTGTTTCTCCTTCTGCTTCTCCTTCTGCTTCTTCTGCTTCTCCTTCTGATTCTCCTTCTCCTTCTGCTTCTGTTTCTCTTTCTCCTTCTTGATCTCCTGCTTTTCCTTCTGCTTCTCCTTCTGCTGCAACTGCTACTGCTTCTGCTTCTTCTGTTTCTTCTGCTTCTCC
>NW_012317789.1:0-1902 GCF_000151885.1 Dipodomys ordii
TCTCTTCGGCTTCTCCTGCTTCTGCTTATTGCGCTTCTCGTGCTTCTTTTTCTGCTTCTCATTTCTCTTCTGCTTCTCTTCTGCTTCTGCTTATCCTCCGTCTCCTACATCTGCTTCTCCTTCAGCTTCTGCTTCTTCTGCTTCTCCTGCTTCTCCTTCTGCATCTCCTTCTGCTTGTGCTTGTCCTTATGCTTCTTCTTCTGCTTCTGCTTCTCCTTCTCCTTCTCCTTCTTTTGCTTCTACTTTTTCCTCTGCTTCTTTTGCTTTTCCTTCTTCTCCTTCTGCTTCTGCTTCTTCTGCTTCTCCTGCTTCTCCTTCTGCATCTTCTTCTGCTTCTGCTTCTCCTTCTCCTTCTTCTGCTTTTCCTTCTAATTCTCCTTCTGCTTCTGCTTCTTCTGCTTTACCTGCTTCTCTTTCTGCTTCTCCTTCTGCTTCTCCTTCTGTTTCTCCTTCTCCTTCTTGTTCTTCTGCTTTTCCTTCTGCTTCTCCTTCTGCTTCTGCTACAACGGCTACTGATTCTATTCTTCTGTTTCTTCTGCTAATCCTTCTGCTTTTGAATCTCATTCTGCTTCTGCTTCTCCTTCAGCTTCTCATTCTGCTCCTCCAGATTCTGCTTCTTCTGCTTCTCCTTCTGCTTCAGGTTCTGCTTCTGCTTCTTCGGATTCTTATGCTTCTGCTTCTCCTGCTTCTTCTGCTTCCCTCCTTCTCTTTTTGCTTCTCCTTCTGTTTCTGCTTCTCCTTCTGCTTCTGCTTCTTGTCCTTCTCCTGTTTCTTCTGCTTCTGCTTCTCCTGTTTCTGCATCTCCTGCTTCTCCTTCTGCTTCTCTTTCTGCTTCTCCTGCTGCTTTTTCCTTCTCCTGCTCCTTCTTCTGCCTCTCTTTCTGCTTCTCCTTCTGTTTCTCCTTCTCCTTCTCGTTCTTCTGCTTTTCCTTCTGCTTCTCCTCCTGCTTCTGCATCTTCTGCTTCTTCTGCTACTGCCTCTGCTTCTTCTGTTTCTTCTGCTTCTACTCTTGCTCTCCTGCTTTTGCTTCTCTTTCTGCTTCTGCTTCTCCTTCTGCTTCTCCAGATTCTGCTTCTTCTGCTTCTCCTGCTTCTCGTTCTGCATCTTTTTCTGCTTCTGCTTCTCCTTCTGCTGCTTCTTCTGCTTCTGCTACTCCTTCTTCTGCTTCTCCCTCTGATTCTACTTCTACTTCTCTTTCTGCTGCTCCTTCTCCTTCTTCTGCTTCTCCCTCTGATTCTTTTTTCTTAAGCTTATTCTTTTTCTTCTGCTCTGCTTCTCCTGCTTCTGCTTCTTCTTCTTCTGCTTCTTCTCCTTATGCTTCTCCTTCTCCTTCTTCTTCTTCTTCTTCTTCTTCTTCTTCTTCTTCTTCTTCTTCTTCTTCTTCTTCTTCTTCTTCTTCTCTTTCTTATGCTTCTTCTTTTCCTGCTTCTTCTGATTCTACTGCTTCTCTTTCTGCTTCTCATTCTGCTTCTGCTACTCCTTCTGCTTCTCCTATTGCTTCTGCGGCTCTTCCTTCTCCTTCTCCTACTTCTACTTCTCCTTCTGCTTCTGCTTCTTCTGCTTCTCCTGCTTCTCCTTATGCATCTTCTTCTGCTTCTTCTTCTCCTTCTGCTGCTTCTTCTGCTTCTGTTTCTCCTTCTGCTTCTCCTTGTGCTTCTTCTGCTTCTCCTTCTGATTCTCCTTCTGCTTCTCCTTCTGTTTCTCCTTCTCCTTCTCGTTCTTCGGCTTTTCCTTCTGCTTCTCCTTCTGCTTCTGCTGCAACTGCTACTGCTTCTGCTTCTTCTGTTTCTTCTTCTTCTCCTTCTGCTTTTGATTTTCTTTCTGTTTCTGCTTCTGCTTCTACTTCAGCTTCTCATTCTGCTTCTCCAGATTCTGCTTCTTCTCCTTCTCCTGCTTCTCCTT
>NW_012317790.1:0-1902 GCF_000151885.1 Dipodomys ordii
TCTCCTTCTTCTGTTTCTTCTGCTTCTGCTTCTCCTGCTGCTGCTTGTCCTGCTTCTCGTTCTGCTTCTCTTTCTGCTTCTCCCTTTCCTTCTCCTTCTTCTTCTGCTTCTCCTTCTGCTTCAATTTCTCCTTCTGCTTCTCATTCTGCTTCTGCGTCTTCTGTTTTTTTCTTCTTCTCCTGCTTCTGCTTCTCCTGCTTCTAGTGCTGCTTCTCCTTCTGCTTCTCTTTCTGCTTCTGCTTATCCTTCTGCTTCTCCTACTCCTAATCCTTCTCTTTTGCCTTCTCCTTCTTCTTCTTCTGCTTCTCCTGCTGCTTCTGCTTCTGTTTATTCTACTATTTCTGTTTCTTCTGCTTCTGCTTCAGATTGTGCTTCTTCTGTTTCTCCTTCTGCTTCACATTCTCCTTCTGCTTCTTCGGCTTCTTCTGTTTCTTCTGCTTCTCCTGCTTCTTCTGCTTCTCCTGCTTCTCTTTCTGCTTCTCCTTCTGCTTCTGCTTCTCCTTCTGCTTCTGCTTCTGCTCTTCTCCTTCTTCTGTTTCTTTTGCTTCTGTTTCTTCTGCTTCTTCTTCTTCTGTTTCTTCTGATTCTACTTCTGCTTCTCCTTCTTCTCCTTCTCTTTCTGCTTCTACTTTTACTTCTTCTGATTCTCCTGCTTCTCCTACTTGTTCTCCTTCTGTTTCTGCTTCTCTTTCTGCTTCTTCTTCTCTTTCTGCTTCTTCTTCTCCTTCTGCTGCTCCTTCTCCTTCTTCTGCTTCTCCCTCTGATTCTGCTTCTTATGCTTATATTTTTCTTCTGCTTCTGCTTCTCCTGCTTCTGCTTCTACTGCTTCTCCTTATGCTTCTCCTTCTCCTTCTCCTTCTTCTTCTTCTTCTTCTTCTTCTTCTTCTTCTTCTTCTTCTTCTTCTTCTTCTTCTTCTTCTTCTTCTTCTTCTTCTTCTTCTTCTTCTTCTTCTCTTTCTTTTGCTTCTGCTTTTCCCGCTTCTTCTGCTTCTAATGCTTCTCTTTCTGCTTCTCATTCCGCTTCTGTTTCTCCTTCGGCTTCTCCTATTGCTTCTGATGCTCTTCCTTCTCCTTCTCCTACTTCTGCTTCTCCTTCTGCTTCTGCTTCTCCTTCTGCTTCTCCTTATATTTCTCTTTCTCCTTCTCGTTCTTCTGCTTCTACTTCTGCTTTTGCTTCTGCTACTTATGCTTCTTCTGTTTCTTTTGCTTCTGCTTCAGTTGCTTCTGCTTCTTAACTTCTCCTGCTTCTCCTGCTTCTGTTTCTGATTCTTCTTCTTCTTCTCTGCTTCATCATCTTCTTCTCTTTCAAGTTCTCCTGCTTCTGCTTCTTGTGCTTCTCCTGCTTCTCTTTCTGCTACTCATTCTGCTTCTGCTTCTCCTTCTGCTTCTGCTTCTCCTCCTTCTCCTTCTCCTTCTCCTACTTCTCCTTCTCCTTCAGCTTCTGCTTTTTCTGCTTCTCCTTCTGCATCTCCTCCTGCTTGTGCTTGTTCTTATGCTTCTTCTTCTGCTTCTGCTTCTCCTGCTTCTTTTGGATCACCTTTTGCTTATGCTTCTTCTGCTTTTCCTGCTTCTCCTTCGGCTTCTCCCTCTGCCTCTCCTTCTGCTTCACCATCTGTTTCTCCTTCTCCTTATCGTTTGAGGGCTTTTCATTCTGCATCTCCTTCTGCTTCCACATCTTCTCCTTCTCCCTAAGCTTCTGCTTCACATGCTTCATCTTTGACTTCGACGTCGGATTCTCCGGATTCTGCTTCTTGGGCTTCTCCTGCTTCTCTTTATGCTTCTCCTACAGAAGTCAGAGCGCTTCTTCCTCGTCGACTTGGGCTTCTCCGGCGACTCCTTCTCCTTATGATCCTTTTCTCCTTGGCGTCTTAGTCGTCTTCTAGTCCTCATCCTCCTCCTCCT
>NW_012317792.1:0-1902 GCF_000151885.1 Dipodomys ordii
TCTGCTTCTCCTTCTGCTGCTTCTTCTGCTTCTACTTCTCCTTCTTCTGCTTTTCCTTCTGATTCTCCTTCTGCTTCTCCTTCTCCTGCTACTTCTGCTTCTCGTTCTGCTTCTGATTTTCCTTCTGCTCTTCCTACTCCTAATCCTTCTCTTACTCCTTCTCCTTCTTGTTCTTCTGCTTCTCGTTCTGCTTCTGCTTCTTCTGCTTGTTCTGTTTCTTCTGCTTCAGGTCCTGCTTCTGCTTCTTCGGCTTCTTCTGTTTCTTCTGCTTCTGCTTCTCTTGCTAATGCTTCTTCTGCTTCTCTTTCTGCTTCTCCTTTTGCTTCTTCTTCTCCTTCTGCTCCTTCTCCTTCTTCTGTTTCTTCTTCTTCTTCTTCTTCTTCTTCTGCTTCTCGCGCTTCTGCTTCTTCTGCTTCTCCTTCGTTTCCTCTGTTTCTGCTTCTCCTTCTCCTTCTTCTGCTTCTCTTTCTGCTTCTGCTTCTTCTGATTCTCCAACTAATCCTTCTTCTTCTCCTTCTGTTTCTGCTTCTCTTTCTGTTTCTGCAACTCCTTCTGCTTCACCTTCTGCTGCTCCTTCTCCTTCTTCTGTTTCTCCCTCTGCTTCTGCTTCTTATGCTTCTTCTTTTTCTTCTGCTTCTGCTTCTCCTGCTTCTGCTTCTTATGCTTCTACTGCTTCTTCTTCTGCTTCTGCTTCTTCTGCTTCTACTTCTCTTTCTGCTTCTGCTTCTCCTGCTTGTTTTTCTGCTTCTTCTGCTGCTTCTCCTCCTGCTGCTTCTTCTACTTCTCCTTCTGCTTCTCTTTTTGCTTCTCCTTCTGCTTCTGCTTCTTCTGTTTCTCCTGCCTGAATTTCTGGTTCTACTTCTTCTGCTGCTTCTCCTTCTGCTTCTGCTTCTACTTCTGCTTCTGTTTCTGCTTCTTCTGCTTCTACTCTTTCGGCTTCTCCTGCTTCTGCTTATTGTGCTTCTCTTGTTTCTTTTTCTGCTTCTCATTCCTCTTCTGCTTCTCCTTCTGCTTCTGCTTATCCTCCTTCTCCTACTTCTGCTTCTCCTTCAGCTTCTGCTTCTTCTGCTTCTCCTGCTTCTCCTTCTACATCTCCTTCTGCTTGTGCTTGTCCTTATGCTTCTTCTTCTGCTTCTCCTTCTCCTTCTTTTGCTTCTCCTTTTACTTCTGCTTCTTCTGCTTTTCCTGCTTCTCCTTCTGCTTCTGCTTCTTCTGCTTCTACTGCTTCTCCTTCTGCATCTTCTTCTGCTTCTGCTTCTCCTTCTCCTTCTTCTGCTTCTCCTTCTGCTTCTCCTTCTGCTTCTTCTTCTTCTGCTTTACCTGCTTCTCTTTCTGCTTCTCCTTCTGCTTCTCCTTCTGTTTCTCCTTCTCCTTCTTGTTCTTCTGCTTTACCTTCAGCTTCTCCTTCTGCTTCTGCTACAACGGCTACTGCTTCTATTCTTCTGTTTCTTCTGCTTCTCCTTCTGCTTTTGATTCTTTCTGCTTCTGCTTCTCCTTCAGCTTCTCATTCTGCTTCTCCAGATTCTGCTTCTTCTGCTTCTCCTTCTGCTTCAGGTTCTGCTTCTGCTTCTTCGGATTCTTATGCTTCTGCTTCTCCTGCTTCTGCTTCTTCTGCTTCCCCACCTTCTCTTTCTGCTTCTCGTTCTGTTTCTGCTTCTCCTTCTGCTTCTGCTTCTTGTCCTTCTCCTGTTTCTTCTGCTTCTGCTTCTCCTGTTTCTGCATCTCCTGCTTCTCCTTCTGCTGCTGTTTCTGCTTCTCCTGCTGTTTTCCTTCTCCTGCTCCTTCTTCTGCTTCTCTTTCTGCTTCTCCTTCTGTTTCTCCTTCTCCTTCTCGTTCTTCTGCTTTTCCTTCTGCTTCTCCTTCTGCTTCTCAGATTCTGCTTTCTTTCTGCATATACTGCTT
>NW_012317793.1:0-1902 GCF_000151885.1 Dipodomys ordii
GCAGAGGACACAGTGGGGACATAGCGGGACTCTTTGTGACACAGCGGGGGACACAGCGGGACACAGTGGGACACAGCAGAACACAGCGGGGGACACAGTGGGTGACACAGAGGGACACAGCAGGACACAGCGGGACACAGCAGGAACACAGCGGGGGACACAGTGGGGACACAGCGGGGGACACAGCGTTACTCATCCAGGGACACAGAGGGACACAGCCGGACACAGCGGGGTACACAGCGGGACACAGCAGGGGACACAGTGGGGGACACAGCAGGACACAGCGGGTCACAGCCGGGGACACAGCGGGACACAGTGGGGACACAGCTGGACACAGCGGGATACAGAGCGAGGATACAGCCGGCCCAGCGGAACACAGCGGGGACACAGCTGGACACAGCAGGGTACACAGCGGGACACAGCGGGGACATAGCGAGGACACAACGGGACACAGCGGGACATAGCTGGACACAGCAGGACACAGCGGGACACAGTGGGACACAGCGGGGTCACAGCTGGAAACAGCGGGTTACACAGCGGGACAGAGCGGGGACAATGCGAGGACACAGCCCGACACAGTGGGGAATAATGCGGGACACAGCGGGACACAGCGGCACATAGCGGGGACACAGCAGGAGACACAGCGGGACACAGCGGAAGTCACACCGGGGACACAGCAGGACACAGCGGGACACAGCAGTGATCACAGCGGGGGAAAGCGGGGACACACCGGGGGACAATGGGGACACAACGTGACACAGCGGGGGACACAGCGGGGGACACAGAGGGACACAGAGGGGGACAAGAGAGGAAACAGCGGGACAAGAGCGCGACACAGCGGGGACACAGTGGGACACAGCGGGACACAGCGAGGGACACAACGGGACATTTCGGGGGACAGAGCGGGGGACAGAGTGGGCCACAGCGGGGCCACAGCGGGATACACAGCGGGCCACAGCAGAGACACAGCGGGACACAGCAGGACACAACGGGACACAGTGGGACACCGGGGGGGACACAGCAGGACACAGCGGGACACAGCGGGGGATACAGTGGGACACAGAGGGACACAGCGGGGACACAGCAGGACACAGCTGGGGACATTGCGGAACACAGGGGGGAAAGAGCCAGGGTCACAGCGGGACACATCGGGGGACACAGCGGGGACACAGAGGGACACAGCGGGGACTCAGTGGGTGACACAACGGGAGACAAAGCGGGACATCACGTGACCCAGCTGGACACAGGGGGACACAGCGGGACACAGCGGGGAACACAGCGGGGGAAAGTGGGGACACACTGGAGGACAATGGGCACACAACGGGACACAACGGGGGACACAGCAGGGGACACAGATGGACACAGAGGGGGACAAGAGAGCACACAGCGGGACAAGAGCGGAACACAGCGGGGACACAGTGGGACACAGCGGGACACAGCGAGGGACAGAGCGGGACACTGCGGGGGACAGATCGGGGGACACAGCGGGACACAGTGGGGACACAGCGAGATAAACAGTGGGCCACAGCGGAGACATAGCGGAGACACAGAAGGACACAGCAGGACACAGTGGGACACAGCGGGACCCCGCGGGGGACACAGCGGGACACAGCAGGGATAGAGCGGGGGACACAGCGGGACACAGAGGGACACAGCGGAGGGCAATGCGGGACACAGCGGGACACAGCGGGGACACAGCGGGACACAGCAGGGGACACAGTGGGACACAGCGGGGGACACAGCCAGGGACACAGCGGGACAAATCAGGGGACACAGCAGGGACACAGCGGGACACAGCGGGACACAACAGGACACAGCGAGAACTCAGCAGGGGACACAGCGGGGACACAGCGGGACAAAGCGGGGGACATTGGGGATACAGCGGGGGACAAAGGGGACCTA
>NW_012317794.1:0-1902 GCF_000151885.1 Dipodomys ordii
TACTTAACGTTCTCTGATTTCAAATGCCCTAAGATCGTTTCACTAGATATAATCAGTTAATTATCTTCACTCTGGCCCCTTGATCCACGCTACGTGTGTCCGCGCGCTCCGACTTTCATCAAAATAATATCAAAATCAGACATTAGACCCACTATAGCTTGTCCATCCTAATGCGCTTCTGTCTGTCCGTTGTTTGCTCTTCAGCCGGCGCCAAATCTCTACCTGGCTTCACAATACATATCACCAGGTTACTCTTGCGTATATAGTGTTGATGTTAAAGTCGCCCTCGTATATGATGATTCTCAGTCATAAGATGAAGCAGTTCAAGTCTAAGATGAAGATGAAGTAGCAGTCGATGAAGAAGAAGAAGAAGAAGAAGAAGAAGAAGAAGAAGAAGAAGAAGAAGAAGAAGAAGAAGAAGAAGAAGAAGAAGAAGAAGAAGAAGAAGCATAAGGAGAATCATAAGGAGAAGCATAAGGAGAAGCATAAGGAGAAGCATAAGGAGAAGCAGAAGAAGCAAAAGCTGGAGAAGCAGAAGCAGAAGAAAAATAAGCAAAAGAAGCAGAAGCAGAAGCAGAAGCAGAAAGAGGAGAAGAAGGAGAAGCAGAAGTAGAATCAGAAGAAACAGAAGAAGAAGCAGCAGAAGAAACAGAAGCAAACGAAACAGAAGAAGGAGAAGAGCAGAAGCAGAAGGAGAAGCAGAAGGAGAAGGAGAAGCAGAAAGAGAAGCAGGACAAGCAGAAGAAGCAGGAGAAGCAGAAGCAGAAGTAACAGGAGAAGCCGAAGAAGCAGAAGCAGAATCTGAAGCAGAAGGAGAAACAGAAGAAGCACAATCTGAAGCAGAAGCAGAAGAAACAGAAATAGTAGAATAAGCAGAAGCAGAAGCACCAGGACAAGCAGAAGAACAATAAGGGGAAGGCGAAAGAGAAGGATTAGGAGTAGGAGAAGCAAAAAGATAAGCTGAAGCAGAAAGAGACGCAGAAGGAAAAGCAGCACGAGAAGTAGGAGAAGCAGGAGAAGCAGAAGCAAGAGAAGCAGAAGAAACAGAAGACGCAGAAGCAGAATGAGAAGCAGATGGAGAAATTGAAGCAGAAGGAGAAGCAGAAGAAGGAGAAGGAGAAGTAGAAGCAGAAAGAGAAGCAGAACGAGAAGCAGGAGAAGCAGAAGCAGGAGAAGCAGAAACAGAAGAAACAGAAGAGGGAGAATCAGTAGCAGAAGAAGCTGAAGATGCAGAACCAGAAAGAGAAGCAAAAGGAATAGCAAAAGAACGAGAAGGAGAAACAGAAGGAGAAGCAGAAGGAGAAATTGAAGCAGAAGGAGAAGCAGAAGCAGAAGGAGAAGCAGAAGAAGGAGAAGCAGAAACAGAAGGAAAAGCAGGAAGAGAAGCAGAAGAAGCAGCAGCAGGAGAAGCAGAAGCAGAAGAAGCCGAAGAAGCAGAAGCAGAACCTGAAGCAGAAGGAGAAGCAGAAGAAGCAGAATCTGGAGAAGCAGAAGGAGAAGCAGAAGCAGAAAGAGAAGCAAAAGCATAAGGAGAAGCAGAAGGAGAAGCAGAAGAAACAGAAGAAGCAGAGGCAGTAGCAGAAGAAGCAGAAGATGCAGAAGCAGAAGGAGAAGCAGAAGGAAAAGCAGAAGAACGAGAAGGTGAGGGAGAAGGAGAAACAGAAGGAGAAGCAGAAAGAGAAGCAGTAGAAGGAGCAGGAGAAGGAAAAGCAGAAGGAGAAGCAGAAAGAGCAGCAGAAGGAGGAGCAGGAGATGCAGAAACAGGAGAAGCATAAGCAGAACAAACAGGAGAAGGACAAGAAGCAGAAGCAGAAGGAGAAGCAGAAACCGAAGGAGAAGCAGAAAGAGAAGGAGGGGAAGCAGAAGAAGCAGAAACAGGAGAAGCAGAAGCATAAGAACTGA
>NW_012317795.1:0-1902 GCF_000151885.1 Dipodomys ordii
GTGTCCTGCTGAGTCCCCGCAGGATTCACTGCTGTTTACACGCTGTGTCCTGCTGTGTTCAAGTGGTGTACATCTTTGTCCCCCACAGTGTCCCGCAGTGTCCACTGCTGGGTCCCCGCTGTGTCCCGCTGTGTCTCGCTGTGTCCAACACTGTCCTCGCTATGTCCCAAGCTGTGTTCCGCTGTGTCCTCCCTGTGTCCCCCGCTGTGTCCCGCTGTGTCCCCCGCTGTGCCCCGCAGTGTCCCGCTGTGTCCCGCTCTGTCCCCCACTGTGTCCCCCGCTGAGTCCTCTATGTGTCGCCGCTGTGTCCCTAAGTGTCCTCGCTGTGTCCCATGCTGTCTCCCGCTTTTTCCCACGCTGTGTCCCACTGTGTCCCGCTGTGTCCTGGCTGTGTCCCCTGCTGTGTCCTGCTGTGTTCCCGCTGTGTCACAAGCTGTGTCCCGCTGTGTCCCGTTGAGTGCCCCGCTGTGTCCCACTATGTTCCCGCAGTGTCCCCGCTGTGTCCTCGCTGTGTTCCCCGCTTTGTCCCGCTGTTTCCCCCGCTGTGTCTCGCTGTGTCTACTGCTGTGTCCCCACTGTGTCCCGCTCTGTCTCGCTGTGTCCCACTGTGTCCTCGCTGTTTCCCACGCTGTGTTCTGCTGTGTCCTCGCTGTGTCCCCGGCTGTGTCCCGCTGTGTCCCATTTTGTCCTCACTGTGTCCCCCTCTGTGTCCCGCTGTGTCCCCCGCCGTGTCCGGCTGTGTCCCGCTGTGTCCTGCTTTGTCCCCCACTGTGTCCCGCTGTGTCCCCGCAGTGACCCCGCTATGTCCCGCTGTGTCCCACTATGTCCCGTGGTGTCCCGCTTTTTCCCCCGCTGTGTCCCCGGCTGAGTCTCGCTTTGTCCCCACTGTGTCCTCTCTGTGTCCCCCTCTGTGTCCTGCTCTGTTCCCCACTGAGTCTCCCGTTTTGTCCCCGCTGTGCCCCGCTGTGTCCCGCTGTGTCCCGCTGTGTCTCCCACTGTGTCCCGTTGTGTCATCAGCTGTGTACCCCGCTGTGTCCCGCTGTGCTCCTGCTGTATCGACACTTTGTCCCGCTGGGTCCTGCTGTGTCCTCTCTGTGTTCCCCACTGTGTCCCGCTGTGTCCCCCGCTGTGTCCCGCAGTATCCCCCGCTGAGTCCCCCTGTGTCACCGCTGTGTCCCTCTGTGTCCCCGCTCTATCGACGCTGTGTTCTGCTGTGTCCTGCTGTGTCCTGCTGTGTCCTGCTGTGTCCTGCTGTGTCCCCTGCTGTGTCCCGCTGGGTCCCGCTGGGTCCCCCACTGTGTCCCGCTGTGTCCCTGCAGGTTCACCGCTGTTTCACGCTGTGTCCTGCTGTGTCTCGCTGTGTCCCGCTGTGTCCTCACTTTGTCCCATGCTGTGTTCCGCTGTGTCCTCCCTGTGTCCCCCGCTGTGTCCCACTGTGTCCCCCGCTGTGCCCCGCAGTGTCCCGCTGTGTCCCGCTGTGTCCTTGCTGTGTCCCACTGTGTCCCCGCTGTTTCCCCGCTGGGTCCTGCTGGGTCCCGCTGGGTCCCGCTGGGTCCCCAGCTGTGTACCCCGCTGTGTCCCGCTGTGTCCCCTCTGTATCGACGCTGTGTCCCGCTTGGTCCCGCTGTGTCCTCGCAGTGTTCCCCACTCTGTCCCGTTGTTTAACCCTCTGTGTCACCCGCTGTGTCCAGCTGTGTCCCGCTGTGTACTGCTGTGACCCGCTGTGTCCTCGCTGTGTCCCCCGAGTTGTCCTCGCTTTGTCCCCTGCTGTGTCTTGCTCTGTTCCCTGCTGTGTCTCCCACTTTGTCCCCATTGTGATCCGCTGTGTCCCGATGTGTCCCGCTATGTCCCCCACTGTGTCCCGTTGTGTCCCCAGCTGTGTACCCCGCTGTGTCCTGCTGT
>NW_012317796.1:0-1902 GCF_000151885.1 Dipodomys ordii
TTCTCTTTCAGCTTCAGCTTCTCCAGCTAGTTTTTCTGCTTCTTCTGCTGCTTTTCCTTCTGTTGCTTCTTCTACTTCTCCTTCTCCTTCTCTTTTTGCTTCTCTTTCTGCTTCTGCTTCTTCTGTTTCTCCTGCCTGAATTTCTGGTTCTACTTCTTCTGCTGCCTCTCCTTCTGCTTCTGCTTCTACTTCTGCTTCTGTTTCTGCTTCTTCTGCTTCTTCTCTTTCGGCTTCTCCTGCTTCTGCTTCTTGTGCTTCTCCTGCTTCTCTTTCTGCTTCTCATTCCGCTTCTACTTTTCCTTCTGCTTCTACTTCTCCTCCTTCTCCTTCTCCTACTTCTGCTTCTCTTTCATCTTCTGCTTCTTCTGCTTCTCCTGCTTCTCTTTCTGCATCTCCTTCTGCTTGTGCTTGTCCTTATGCTTCTTCTTCTGCTTCTGCTTCTCCTTCTCCTTATTTTGCTTCCCCTTCTGTTTCTCCTTCTCCTTCTTTTTCTTCTGCTTTTCCTTCGGCTTCTCCTTCTGCTTCAACTACAACTGCTACTGCTTCTACTTCTGTTTCTTCTGCTTCTCCTTCTCCTTTTGATTCTCTTTCTGCTTCTGCTTCTCATTCTGCTTCTCCAGATTCTGCTTCTTGTGCTTCTCCAGCATCTCCTTCTGCTTCAGGTTCTGCTTCTACTTCTTCGGATTCTTATGCTTCTGCTTCTCCTGCTTCTGCTTCTTCTGCTTCCCCTCCTTCTCTTTCTGCTTCTCCTTCTGTTTCTGCTTCTCCTTCGGCTTCTGCTTCTTGTCTTTCTCCTGATACTTCTACTTCTGCTTCTCCTGTTTCTGCATCTCCTGCTTCTCCTTCTGCTGCTCTTTCTGCTTCTCCTACTGCTTTTCCGTCTCCTGCTCCTTCTTCTGCTTCTCTTTCTGCTTCTCCTTCTGTTTCTCCTTCTCCTTCTCGTTCTTCTGCTTTTCCTTGTGCTTCTCCTTCTGCAACTGCATCTTCTGCTTCTCTTTCTGCTTCTCCTTCTGCTTTTGCTTCTCTTTCTGCTTCTGCTTCTCCTTCTGGTTCTCCTTCTTCTTCTCCAGATTCTGCTTCTTCTGCTTCTCCTGCTTCTCCTTCTTCTTCAGGTTCTGCTTCTGCTTCTTCGGCTTCTTCTGCTTCTGCTTCTCCTGCTGCTGCTTCTCCTGCTTCTCTTTCTGCTTTACTTCTGTTTCTGCTACTCCTTCTGCTTCTGCTTCTTCTCCTTCTTCTGTTTCTTTTGCTTCTGGTTCTCCTGCTTCTGCTTCTCCTGCTTCTCGTTCTGCTTCTCTTTCGGCTTCTCCTTCTCCTTCTCCTCCTTCTGCCGCTCCTTCTGCTTCTCTTTCTGCTTCTGCTTCTTCTGATTCTCCAACTATTCCTTCTTATTCTCCTTCTGTTTCTGATTCTCTTTCTGCTTCTCCATCTCCTTCTGCTTCACATTCTGCTGCTCCTTCTCCTCCTTCTGTATTTCCCTCTGCTTCTGCTTCTGCTTCTTATTCTTCTTCTTGTTCTTCTGCTTCTGCTTCTCCTGCTTCTGCTTCTTATGCTTCTACTGCTTCTTCTTCTGCCTCTGCTTCTTCTGCTTCTACTTCTCTTTCTGCTTCGGCTTCTCCTGCTTGTTTTTCTGCTTCTTCTGCTGCTTCTCCTTCTGCTGCTTCTTCTACTTCTCCTTCTGCTTCCCTTTTTGCTTCTCTTTCTGCTTCTGCTTCTTCTGTTTCTCCTGCCTGAATTTCTGGTTCTAGTTCTTCTGCTGCCTCTCCTTCTGCTTCTGCTTCTACTTCTGCTTCTGTTTCTGCTTCTTCTGCTTCTTCTCTTTCGGCTTCTCCTGCTTCTGCTTCTTGTGCTTCTCCTGCTTCTCAATTCTGCTTCTCATTCCGCTTCTACTTGTCCTTCTGCTTC
>NW_012317797.1:0-1902 GCF_000151885.1 Dipodomys ordii
GCTTCTCCATATGCTGATGCTTCTACTTCTTCGTCATCTTAATCTTCTTAATCTTCTTCTTCATCATAAAAAATCATCATCATCTTCTTCTACTTCTTCTTCTTCTTCTTCTTCTTCATAATAATCATCTTAATATTCTTCTTCTTCTTCTTCCTCTTCTTCTCCTTCTCTTTCTTCAGCTCATGATTTTCCTGCTTCTTCTGCTTCTAGTGCTTCTCTTTCTGCTTCTCATTCTGCTTCTGCTTCTCCTAATGCTTCTCCTATTGCTTCTGCTGCCCTTCCTTCTCCTTCTTCTTCTCCTACTTCTGCTTCTCCTTCTGCTTCTGCTTCTTCTGCTTCTCCTGCTTCTCCTTCTGCATCTTCTGCTGCTTCTGCTTCTCCTTCTGCTGCTACTTCTGCTTCTTCTTCTCCTTCTTCTGCTTCTCCTTCTGATTCTCCTTCTGCTTCTCCTTCTGTTGCTCCTTCTCCTTCTTCCAATGATTCTGCTTCTTATGCTTATTACTTTTCTTCTGCTTCTGCTTCTCCTGCTTCTGCTTCTTCTGCTTCTACTGCTTCTCCTTATGCTTCTCCTTCATCTTCTTCTTCTTCTTCTTCTCCTTCTTCTTCTTCTTCTTCTTCTTCTTCTTCTTCTTCTTCTTCTTCTTCTTCTTCTTCTTCTTCTTCTTCTTCTTCTGCTTCTTCTTCTGCTTCTGCTTCTGCTTCTGCTTCTGCTTCTGCTTCTGCTTCTGCTTCTTCTGTTTCTTCTACATCTTCTGCTTCTCCTGCTTCTCCTTCTGCTTCCCCTTCTGCTAGTCTTTCTCCTTCTGCTTCTTCTTCTTCTCCTCCTTCTTCTTCTGCTTCTCCTTCTGAATCTTATGGTTCTTGTTTCTTCTGCTTCTGTTTCTCCTAGTACTGATTCTTCTGCTTCTCCTGCTTCTCTTTCTGCTTCTCCTTCTGCTTCTCCTTATTCTCCTTCTCGTTCTCCTTCTCCTTCTTCTGTTTCTCCTTCTGCTTCGGCTTTCCTTCTCATTCTGCTTCTCCTTTTCTTTCTTCTGCTTCTCCTTCTCCTTCTTCTGCTCCTCCTTCTGCTTCTGCTTCTCCTGCTCCTGCTTCTCCAGCTACTACTTCTGATTCTCTTTCTGCTTCTTCTTCTCCTTCTCTTTCTGCTTCTGCTTCTTCTTCTTCTTCTTCTTCATCATCATCATCTTCTTCCTCCTCCTCTCCTTCTTCTTCTTCTTCTTCTTCTTCTTCTTCTTCTTCTTCTTCTTCTTCTTCTTCTTCTTCTTCTTCTTCTTCTTCTTCTTCTTCGTCTTCTTCGTCTTCTTCGTCTTCTTCTCTTCCTCCTCCTCCTCCCCCTTCTTCTTCTTCTTCCTCTTTTTCTTCTTTTCTTCTTCTCTTCTTCTTCTTCTTCTTCTTCTTCTTCTTCTTCTTCTTCTTCTTCTTCTTCTTCTTCTTCTTCTTCTTCTTCTTCTTCTTCTTCTTCTTCTTCTGCTTCTGCTTCTGCTTCTGCTTCTCCTTCTCCTTCTGCTTCTCCTTCTCCTTCTGCTTCTTCTCTTTCTTCTGCTTCTGCTTCTTCTGCTTTTCCTGCTTCTCCTTCTCCTTCTGCTTCTGCTTTTCCTTCTTCTTCTTTTGCTTCTCCTTTGGCTTGTGCTTCTTCTGTTTCTTCTGCTTTTGCTTCTCTTGCTTCTGTTTCTTCTGCTCTTTCTCCTCCTCTTTCTGCTTTTCCTTCTGCTTCTGCTTCTTATGCTTCTTATGATTCTTCTGTTTCTGCTTCTCATACTTCTGCTTCTTATGCTTCTCCTGCTTCTCTTTCTGCTTCTCCTAGCTTCTGTTTCTGCTTCTCCTTCTGCTTCTGCTTCTTCTGCTTCAATCTGTTTCTTCTGCTTCTGCTTCTCCTCCTGCTCCTGCTCTTCTCCAGCTTGA
>NW_012317798.1:0-1902 GCF_000151885.1 Dipodomys ordii
TCAGCGGGACACATCGGGGAACACAGCGGGACAGAGCTGGTCTGGACAAAGCGATACACAGCGGGGACAAAGCGGGGCACCACGGGGGACACAGCGGGGGACAAAGAGGGGACAGAGCTTGGACATAGCGGGACACATTGAGGACACAGCGGGGGACACAGCTTGACACAGCGGGACACAGCAAGGACACAGCAGGGACACAGCGGGACATAGCGGGACACAGTGGGACACAGCGGGGGACACAGCGGGGGACAGCAAGGACACACCGGGGACACAGCGGGGACACAGTGGGGACACTGCGGGGGACACAGCGGGAAAGAGCGGGGACACAGAGGGGACACAGCGACACTCAGCGGGACACAGAAGGGGACACAGCGGGACACAGCGGGGGATACGGGGGGGACACAGTGGGACACAGCGGCGGACAAAGCGATACAATGCGGGACATAGCGGGGGACACAGCGGGACACAGCGGGGGACACAGCAAGGGAAACAGCGGGATACAGCAGGCAAACAGCGGGACACAGCGGGAGACACAGCGGGACACAGTGGGGGACACAGTGGGGGACAGCGGTGACACAGCGGGACACAGCAGGGGACACAACAGGGACACTGCCGGGACACAGCAGGACACAGCGGGACACAGCGGGAACACAGCGGGAACACAGCAGGGTCACAGCAGGACAGAGCGGAGTCACAGCGGGACTCAGCGGGGACACAGTGGATACAAAGCGGGACAAAGCGGGACACAGCGGGACACAGCGAGGACACAGGGAGGACACAGCGGGACACACCGGGACACAGCGGGGACACAGCGGGGACACAGCGGGGGACACAGTGGGACACAGCGGGGACACAGAGGGGACACAGCGGGGACACAGTGGGGGACACAGCGAGGACACAGTGGGACACAGCGGGACATAATGGGGACACAGCGGGGGACAGCGGGGACACACCTGGGCACAATGGGGACACAGCGGGGAAACAGAGGGGGACACAGCGGGGGACAGCAGGGACACACCGGGGGACAATGGGGACACAGCGGGACACAATGGGGGACAGAGCAGGGGATACATCGGGACACAGCAGGGGACAAGCAAGGAAACAGCGGGACACAGCAGGAACACAGCGGGGACACAGCGGGGACACAGCGGGGGACACAGCGGAACAGAGCGGGAACACAGAGGGGGACACAGGGGGACTCAGCGGGACACATTGGGGGACACAACGGAACACAGCGGGGGACACAGAGGAGGACACAGCGGGACAGAGCGGGGACACAGAGGGGGACACAGCGGGACTCAGAGGGACACATCGGGGGACACAGCAGGACAGAGTGGCGGACAAAGCGATACACAGCAGGATAAAGTGGGGGACACAGCCGGAAACAGCGGGGGACACAGCGGGGGACACAGCGGGGACAAAGCGGGGCACCGCGGGTGACACAGAGGGGACACAGCGGGGTACAAAGAGGGGACACAGCGGGACACAGCTTTGGACACAGCGAGGACACAACGGGACACAGCGGGACACAGCGTCGATACAGTGGGTACACAGCGGGACACAGCGGGGTACAGAGCTGGGGACACAACGAGACACATCGGGGGACACAGCGAGGACACAGCAGAACACAGCGTGGGACACAGCGAGGACACAGTGGGACAGAGCGGGACACAGCGTGGGACACAGCGAGGACACAGCGGGACACAACAGTGGAGACAGAGCGGGACACAGTGAGGACACAGCGGGACACAGCGGGGGACACAGCGGGACACAGCGGGGGACACAGGGGGGACCACAGCGGGACACAGCGGGATACAGCGGGATACACAGGGGAGACACAGCGGGACACAGCGAGGAGACACAGTGAGGACACATTGGGACACAGCGGGGACACAGCGG
>NW_012317799.1:0-1902 GCF_000151885.1 Dipodomys ordii
TTCTGCTTCTCCTGCTTTCTGCTTCTCCTGCTTCTCCTGCTTCTCTTTCTGCTTCTCCTTCTGCTTCTGCTTCTCCTTCGGCTTCTGCTTCTGCTCTTCTCCTTCTTCTGTTTCGTTTGCTTCTGTTTCTTCTGCTGCTTCTTCTTGTGTTTCTTCTCATTCTGCTTCTGCTTCTGCTTCTTTTGCTTATTTTTTTCTTTTGCTTCTGTTTCTCCAGCTTCTGCTTCTTCTGCTTCTACTGCTTCTCCTTATGCTTCTCCTTATGCTTCTCCTTATGCTTCTCCTTCTTCTTCTTCTTCTTCTTCTTCTTCTTCTTCTTCTTCTTCTTCTTCTTCTTCTTCTTCTTCTTCTCCTTCTTTTTCTTCTGCTTCTGCTTCTTCTTCTTCATCTTCTTCTTCTTCTTCTTCTTCTTCTTCTTCTTCTTCTTCTTCTTCTTCTTCTTCTTCTTCTCTTTCTTCTGCTTCTACTTTTCCTGCTTCTTCTGCTTCTACTGCTTCCCTTTCTGCTTCTCATTCTGCTTCTGCTTCTCCTTCTCCTTCTCCTATTTCTTCTGCGGCTCTTCCTTCTCCTACTTCTACTTCTCCTTCTGCTTCTGCTTCTTCTGCTTCTCCTTCTTCTCCTTCTGCTGCTTCTTCTGTTTCTCCTTCTGCTTCTTCTGCTTCTGTTTCTCCTTCTGCTTCTTCTGCTTCTACTTCTGATTCTCCTTCTGCTTCTCCTTCTGTTTCTCCTTCTCCTTCTCGTTCTTCTGCTTTTCTTTCTGCTTCTCCTTCTGCTTCTGCTGCAACTGCTACTGCTTCTTCTGTTTCTTCTGCGTCTCCTTTTGTTTTATTCCCTTTCAGCTTCTGCTTCTCCTTCAGCTTCTCATTCAGCTTCTCCAGATTCTGCTTCTTCTGCTAATCCTGCTTCCGCTTTTGCTTCAGGTTTTGCTTCTGCTTCTTCGGATTCTTATGCTTCTGCTTCTCCTGCTTCTGCTTCTTCTGCTTCCCCTCCTCTTTCTGCTTCTCCTTCTGTTTCTGTTTCTCGTTCTGCTTCTGCTTCTTGTCCTTCTCCTGTTTGTTCTGCTTCTCCTGCTTCTGCTTCTTCTGCTTTTCCTGCTTCTCTTTCTGCTTCTCCTTCTGCTTTTCCTTCTCGTTCTGCTTTTGCTCCTTCTCCTTCTTCTGTTTCTTCTTCTTCTGCTTCTACCGCTTCTGCTTCTTCTGCTTCTCCTGCTTCTCGTTCTGCTTCTCTTCTTCGGCTTCTCTTTCTACTTCTGCTTCTGCTTCTTCTGATTCTGCTTCTTCTACTTCTTCTCTCCTTCTGCTTCTGCTTCTTCTGCTTCTCCTTCTGTATCTCCTTCTGCTTGTGCTTTTCGTCTGCTTCTTCTTCTGCTTCTCCTGCTTCTGCTTCTCCTGCTTCTCGTTGTGCTTCTCTTTCTGCTTCTCCTTCTCCTTCTTCTGCTTCTCCTTCTGCTTCTGCTTCTCCTTTTGCTTCTGCTTCTGCTTCAATTTCTCCTTCTGCTTCTCATTCTGCTTCTGCGTCTTCTGTTTCTTCTGCTTCTCCTCCTTCTGCTTCTCCTGCTTCTCCTACTTCTCGTGCTGCTTCTCTTTCTGCTTCTCTTTCTGCTTCTCCTTCTCCTTCTTCTGCTTCTCCTTCTGCTTCTGCTTCTCCTTCTGCTTCTGCTTCAATTTCTCCTTCTGCTTCTCATTCTGCTTCTGCGTCTTCTGTTTCTTCTGCTTCTCCTGCTTCTGCTTCTCCTGCTTCTCCTACTTCTCGTGCAGCTTCTCATTCTGCGTCTCTTTCTGCTTCTGCTCATCCTTTTGCTTCTCCTACTCCTAATCCTTCTCTTTCGCCTTCTCCTTCTCCTTCTTCTGCTTCTCCTGCTTCTCCTTCTGCATCTTCTTCTGCTTCTGCTTCTCCTTCAGC
>NW_012317800.1:0-1902 GCF_000151885.1 Dipodomys ordii
CCCCGTGTAATGACACTGTATCCCGAGAGTCCCGCAGTGTACTCCCCTGTTTCACCACGTGTCCCGGTAAGTACACCCTAAGAGTCCCTCGCTGTGACAGGTGTGTCCCGCTAGTACTGCTGTGTCTCCCACTGTGTCACAAAGTGTCCCAGGTGTATCCCCGCGCTGGATCCCGCTGGATCCGCCCTGTTTCCACCGCAGTGTCCCGCTGTGTCCGGATGTGTCCCCCGCTGTGTCCCCCGCAGAGTCAGCGATTTGTCCCGCTGTGTCCTCACTGTGTCCCCCGCTGTCTCCCGCTCAGTACCCCGCTGTGTCTCAAGCTTAGTCCCCGCTGTGTCCCACTGTGTCCCGCTGTGTCCCGCTGTGCCCCCACTGTGTCCCGTTGTGTTCACAGCTGTGTACCACGCTGTGTAACACTGTGTCCCCGCTGTATCGACGCTGTGTACCGCTGGGTCCCGCTGTGTCCTCGCTGTGTTCCCCGCTGGGTCCCGCTGTGTCCCCCCTGTGTGCCCCGCTGTGTCCCACTGTGTCCCGCTGTGTCCCCCGCTGTGTCCCCCGCTGTGTCCCTATGTGTCCCACGCTTTGTCCCCCTTTGTCCCCACAGTTTCCCCGCTGTGTGCCCGCTGTGTACCCCGCTGTGTCCAGCTGTGTCACCGCTGTGTCTCGCTGTGGCCACTCTCTGTCTCCACTGTCCCCCGCTGTGTGCCCCGCTGTGGCCCGCTGTGGCCCGCTGTGTCCCCAGCTTTGTCTTGCTGTGTCCCGCAGTGTCGACGCTGTGTCCCGCTGTGTAACACTGTGTCCCATGGTATCCCACTTTGTCCCACAATGTGTCCCCCGCTGAGTACCCTCTGTGTCGCCGCTGTGTCCCACTGTGTCCTCGCTGTGTCCCCCGCTGTGTCCCGCTGTGTCCTCCCTGTGTCCCCCGCTGTGTCCCGCTGTGTCCTCGCTGTGTTCCCCGCTGTGTCCAGCTGTTTCCCCCACTGTGTCCCCCACTGTGTCCTCGCTGTGTCCCCCGCTGTGTCCCGCTGTGTCCCGCTGTGTCCTCGCTATGTCCCCCTCTGTGTCCCGCTGTGTCCCCCGCCGTGTCCCGCTGTGTCACGCTGTGTCCCGCTGCGTCTCCCCTGTGTCCCGCTGTGTCCCGCTTTGTCCCCCACTGTGTCCCGCAGTGACCACGTTGTGTCCCGCTGTGTCCCACTGTGTCCCGTGGTGTCCCTCTTTGTCCCCCGCTGTGTCCCCGGCTGAGTCTCGCTGTGTCCCCACTGTGTCCTCTCTGTGTCCCCCTCTGTGTCCTGCTCTGTTCCCCATTCTGTCTCTCGTTTTGTCCCCGCTGTGCCCCACTGTGTCCCGCTGTGTCCGCCACTGTGTCCCGTTGTGTCAACAGCTGTGTACCCCGCTGTGTCCCCGCAGGTTCACCGCTGTTTCACGCTGTGTCCCGCAGTGTTCCGTGGTGTCCCGCTTTGTCCCCCGCTGTGGCCCCCCCGAGCCACCTTTGTGTCCCCGCTGTGTCCCGCTGTGTCCTCGCTGTGTCCGCCTCTGTCTCCCGCTCTGTCCACCGCTGTGTCTCACGCTTTGTCCCCGCTGGGTCCCGCTGTGTCCCGCTCTCTTCCCCACTGTGTCCCCCGCTGAGTCCTCTATGTGTCGCCGCTGTGTCCCGCTGTGTCCTCGGTGTGTCCCCTGCTATCTCCCGCTTTGTCCCACGCTGTGTCCTGCTGTGTCCCGCTGTGTCCTCGCTGTGTCCCCCGCTGTGTCCTGGGGTGTTCCCGCTGTGTCCCAAGCTGTGTCCCGCTGTGTGCCCCGCTGTGTCCTGCTGGGTCCCGCTGAGTCCTCGCTGTGTCCCCCGCTGTGTCCCGTTATATACCCAGCAAAAATACCCCGCTGTGTCCCGCTATGTCCCCGCTGTAT
>NW_012317801.1:0-1902 GCF_000151885.1 Dipodomys ordii
GGGGACACAGAGGTACACAGCGGGGTACACAGCTAGGGACACACGGGACACAGAGGGGGACACAGCGGGGATACAGCGGGACACAGCGAGGGACACAGATAGGACACAGCGGGACACAGCGGGACACAATGGGGACACAAAGGGGACTCAGCGGGGGAAACAGCGGGGGAAAAAGCGGGACACCATGGGACACAGTGTGACACAGCAGGACACAGAGGGAACACTGCGTCGACACAGTGGGACAAAGCAGGGGACACAGCGGGACACAGCAAGGCACAACGGGGTCACAGCAGTGGACACAGCGGGACACAGCGGAGGACACAGCCGAACACAGCGGGGGACACAGGTGACACAGAGGGGACACAGCGGGGGACAAAGCGGGACACCACGGAACACAGCAGGACACAGCGTGAAACAGCGGTGAACCTGCGGGGACACAGCGGGACACAGCGGGGGACACAGCGGGACACAACGGGACACAGCGGGGGACACAGCGGGACACAGCACGGACACAGGAGGGACCCAGCGGGACCCAGCAGGACACAGCGGGGGACACAGTGGGACACATCGGGACACAGCAGGGGACACAGAAGGGACACAGTGGGACACAGTAGGACACAGCGTGGGACAAAGCGGGAGACAGCGGAGGACACAGCGAGGACACAGCTGGACACAGCGGGGACACAGAGGGGACTCAGCAGGGGACATAGAGGGGAAAAAGCAGGACACCACAGAAAACAGTAGGACACAGCGGGACACAGCGGGGACACTGCGGGACACAGCCGGGGGACACAGCGGTGGACAGCGGGGGAAAGAGAAGGGACACAGCGGGACACAGAGGGGACACAGCTGGACACAGAGGGGACACAGCTGGACACAGAAGGGTACACAGCGGGGCACAGCGGAAACACAACAGGGACAGAGCTGGACACAGAGGGACACAGAGGGGACAGAGCGTGACACAGCGGGACACAGCAGGGGACTCAGCGGGACACAGCGGGGGACACAGGGAAGACACAGCTGGACACTGAGGAAGACAGAGCGAGGACACAGCCATACACAGTGAAACACAGCGTGACAGAGCGGGGGACACAGCGGGGGACACAGCAGGACACAGCGGGGAACACAGCGAGAACACAGCGGGACACAGCGGGACACAGCGTAGATACAGCGGGGATACAGACTTACACAACGTGGTACACAACTGTGGACACAACGGGACACAGTGGGGGCACAGCGGGACACAGCGGAACACAGTGGGACACAGCGGGGGACAGAGCGGGAGACAGCGGGGGACACAGCGAGGACACAGCGGGACACAGCGGGGGAAACAGCGGGACACAGCGGTGGACACAGGGGGAGAGAGCGGGGGACACAGCGGGACACAGCGGTGGAAACAGCGGGACACAGCGGTGGACCCAGCGAGGACCCAGCGGGACCCAGCGGGACACAGCGTCGATACAGCTGGGATACAGCCTTACACAGCGTGGTACACATCTGTGGACACAACGGGACACAGTGGGGGCACAGCGGGACAGAGCGGGACACAGTGGGACACAGCGAGGACAAATCGTGAGACACAGTGGGGGACAGAGCGGGAGACAGTGGGGGACACAGCGAGGACACAGCAGAACACAGCGGGACACAGCAGGGACAGAGCGGGACAGAGCGGGACCCAGCGGGACACAGTGGGGAACACAGCGAGGACACAGCGGGGGACACAGCGGGGGACACTGCGGGACACAGCGGAGAACACAGCGAGGACACAGCGGGACCCAGCGTCGATACAGCGGGGATACAGCGTTACACAGAGTGGTTCACATCTGTGGACACAACGGGACACAGTGGGAGCAGAGCGGGACACAGTGGGACACAGCGAGGACAAATTGTGAGACGTAACGG
>NW_012317802.1:0-1901 GCF_000151885.1 Dipodomys ordii
CCCCGCTGTGTCCCGCTGTGTCCTCGCTGTGTCCCGCTGTGTCCCCTGCTGTGTGTCCGCTGTGTCCCGCTGTGTCCCTGGTGTGTCCTCGCTGTGTAAACGCTGAGTCCCTCTGTGTCCCCGCTGTGTCGCACTGTGTCCCCCGCTGTATCCCCGCTGTGTCCCCGCTGTGTCCTCCTGTGTCCCGCTGTGTCCTCGCTGTGTCCTTCTGTATCCCGCTGTGTCCCCCACTGTGTTCCCCACTATTTTCCCACTGTGACCCGCTGTGTCCATGCTGTGTCCCGCTGTGTCCCGCTGTGTCCTGCTGTGTCCGCCTCTGTGTCCCCCGCTGTGTCCCGCTGTGTCCCCGTTGTGTCCCCGCTGGGTCCCGCTGTGTCCCGCTGTGTCCCCGCTGTGTCCCCGCTGTGTTCCGCTGTGTCCCTGGTGTGTCCTGGCTGTGTAAACTCTATGTCCCTCTGTGTCCCCGCTGTGTCCCACTGTGTCCCGCAGTGTCACCCTATGTCCCCGCTGTGTCCATGCTGTGTCCTTCTGTATCCCGCTGTGTCCTCCGCTGTGTCCCCCACTGTTTCCCCGTTGTGACCCGCAGTGTCCCTGATTTGCCCCGCTGTGTCCCGCTGTGTCCCGCTTTGTCCTGCTGTGTCCCCGATGTCCCCCGCTGTGTCCCGTTGTGTCCCCGCTGTCCGCATGTGTGTCCCCGCTGTCCCCCGCTGTGTCCCCCCTGGGTCCCGCTGTGTCTCCGCTGTGTCGCAGCTGTGTCCCGTTGTGTCCCCATGTGTCACGCTGTGTCCTCGCTGTGTGTCCTTCTGTGTCCCGCTGTGTCTTCGATGTGTCCCCCACTGTGTCCCGCTCTTTCCCGCTGTGTCCCGCTGTGTCCTTGCTGTGTCCCCATTTGTGTCCCGCTGTGTCCCCCGCTGTGTCCCACTGTGCCCCCGCTGTCCGCCAATGTGTCACCGCTGTCCCCCGCTGTACCCCCTCTGTGTCCCGCTCTGTCCCCGTTGTGTCAGGCTGTGTCCCCGCTGTGTCTCCGCTGTGTCCCGCTGTGTCCCTGGTGTGTCCTCGCTGTGTAACCGCTGAGTCCCTCTTTGTCCCCGCTGTGTCCCACTGTGTCCCCCGCTGTGTCCCCGCTGTGTCCCCAGTGTGTGCTCCTGTGTCCTGCTGTGTCCTCGCTGTGTCCTTCTGTATCCCGCTGTGTCCCCCACTATTTCCCCGCTGTGACCCGCTGTGTCCATGCTGTGTCCCGCGCTGTGTCCCACTGTGTCCCCCGCTGTGTTCCCCGCTGTGTCCCTCTGTGTCCTGCTGTGTTCTGCTGTGTCCCGCTGTGTGCCTGCTGTCCCCTGTGTGTCCCCGCTGTGTCCCCTGCTGTGTCCCGCTGTGTCCCCGGGTGTGTCCCCAGCTGTGTCCCGCTCTTTCCTGCTGTGTCCCGCTGTGTTCTTGCTGTGTCCCCATGTGTGTCCCGCTGTGTCCTCGCTGGGTCACCCACTGTGTCGCGCTGTGTCCCCATGTGTCACGCTGTGTCCTCTCTGTGTATCCCTCTGTGTCCCGCTGTGTCCTCGCTGTGTCCCCCAGTGTGTCCCCGCTGTGTCCCGCTTTGTCCCGTTGTGTCCTTGCTGTTTCCCCGCTGTGTCCTGCTGTGTCCCTCTGTGACCCCGCTGTCCCCCGATGTGTCCCCTGCTGTGTCCCCCACTGTGTCCCGCTGTTTTCCTGCTGGGTCCCCGCTGGGTCCCGCTCTGTCCCGCTGTGTTCTTGCTGTGTCCCCATGTGTGTCCCACTGTGTCCTCGCTGTGTCCCCGCTGTGTCCTGCTGTGTCGCGCTGTGTCCCCCTGTGTTCTGCTGTTTCCCCACTGTGTCCCGCTGTGTCCCGCTGTGTCCCTGCGTGTCCCTTTGTGTCCCGCTGTGTCCCC
>NW_012317803.1:0-1901 GCF_000151885.1 Dipodomys ordii
TTCCTTCTGCTTCTGCTTCTGCTTTTCTCCTTCTTCTGTTTCTTTTGCTTCTGTTTCTTCTTCTTCTACTTCTTCTGTTTCTTCTGATTCTACTTCTGCTTCTCCTTCTTCTTCTTCTCTTTCTGTTTCTACTTCTGCTTCTTCTGATTCTCCTGCTTCTCCTTTTGTTCTCCTTTTGTTTCTGCTTCACTTTCTGCTTCTGCTTCTCCTTCTGCTGCTCCTTTTCCTTCTCCTTCTTCTGCTTCTCCCACTGCTTCTGCTTCTTTTTCTTATTCTATTTCTTCTGCTTCTCCTGCATCTACTGCTTCTCCTTATGCTTCTCCTTATGCTTCTCCTTATGCTTCTCCTTATGCTTCTGCTTCTGCTTCTCCTTATGCTTCTTCTTCTTCTTCTTCTTCTTCTTCTTCTTCTTCTTCTTCTTCTTCTTCTTCTTCTTCTTCTTCTTCTTCTTCTTCTTCTTCTTCTTCTTCTCTTTCTTCTGCTTCTCCTGGTTTTTCTGCTTCTACTGCTTCTCTTTTTGCTTCTCATTCTGCTTCTGCTTCTCCTTCTGCTTCTCCTACTGCTTCTGCTGCCCTTCCTTCTCCTTCTCCTTCTCCTACTTCTGTTTCTCCTTCTGCTTCTGCTTCTTCTGCTTCTCCTACTTCTCCTTCTGCATCTTCTTCTGCTTCTGCTACTCCTTCTGCTGCTTCTTCTGCTTCTGCTTCTTCTTCTTCTGCTTCTCCTTCTTCTGCTTCTCCTTCTGATTCTCCTTCTGCTTCTCCTTCTCCTTCTGCTCCTTCTCCTTCTTCTGTTTCTCCCTCTGATTCTGCTTCTTTTGCTTATTATTTTTCTTCTGCTTCTGCTTCTCCTGCTTCTGCTTCTTCTGCTTCTACTGCTTCTCCTTATGCTTCTGCTTCTCCTCCTCCTCCTCTTCCTCCTCCTCCTCCTCCTCCTCCTCTTTCTTCTTCTTCTTCTTCTTCTTCTTCTTCTTCTTCTTCTTCTTCTTCTTCTTCTTCTTCTTCTTCTTCTTCTTCTTCTTCTTCTTCTCTTTCTTCTGCTTCTTCTTTTCCTGCTTCTTCTGCTTCTACTGCTTCTCTTTCTGCTTCTCATTCTGCTTCTGCTTCTCCTATTTCTTCTGCGGCTCTTCCTTCTCCTACTTCTACTTCTCCTTCTGCTTCTGCTTCTTCTGCTTCTCCTGCTTCTCCTTCTGCATCTTCTTCTGCTTCTGCTTCTCCTTCTGCTGCTTCTTCTGCTTCTGTTTCTACTTCTGCTTCTCCTTCTGCTTCTTCTGCTTCTGCTTCTCCTTCTGCTTCTTCTGCTTCTCCTTCTGATTCTCCTTCTGCTTCTCCTTCTGTTTCTCCTTCTCCTTCTCGTTCTTCTGCTTTTCTTTCTGCTTCTCCTTCTGCTTCTGCTGCAACTGCTACTGCTTCTTCTGTTTCTTCTGCGTCTCCTTCTGCTTTTGATTCTCTTTCAGCTTCTGCTTCTCCTTCAGCTTCTCATTCAGCTTCTCCAGATTCTGCTTCTTCTGCTTCTCCTGCTTCTGCTTATGCTTCAGGTTCTGCTTCTGATTCTTCGGATTCTTATGCTTCTGCTTCTCCTGCTTCTGCTTCTTCTGCTTCCCCTCCTCTTTCTGCTTCTCCTTCTGTTTCTGCTTCTCCTGCTTCTGCTTCTTCTGCTTTTCCTGCTTCTCTTTCTGCTTCTCCTTCTGCTTTTCCTTCTCCTTCTGCTTCTGCTCCTTCTCCTTCTTCTGTTTCTTCTTCTTCTGCTTCTCCCGCTTCTGCTTTTTCTGCTTCTCCTGCTTCTCGTTCTGCTTCTCTTCGTCGGCTTCTCTTTCTACTTCTGCTTCTGCTTCTTAGGATTCTGCTTCTTCTACTTCTTCTCTCCTTCTGCTTCTGCTTCTTCTGCTTCTCCTGCTTCTCTGA
>NW_012317804.1:0-1901 GCF_000151885.1 Dipodomys ordii
TAGCTATCTTTTCTACTGCTCTGCTTCTCCTGCTCTGCTCTCTCTCTACTGCTCTCCTCTCTCTCTGTCTCTCTCTCTCTCTCTCTCTCTCTCTTCTCTTCTCTGCTCTTCTTTTCCTGCTCTTCTGGTTCTACTGCTTCTCTTTCTGCTACTCATTCTGCTTCTCCTTCTGCTTCTGCTTCTCCTATTGCTTCTGCTGCTCTTCCTTCTCTTTCTCCTACTTCTACTTCTTCTTCTGCTTCTGCTTCTTCTGCGTCACCTGCTTCTCCTTCTGCATCTCCTTCTGCTTGTGCTTGTCCTTATGCTTATTCTTCTGTTTCTGCTTCTCCTTCTGCTTCTTCTGCTTCTCCTTCTGATTCTCCTTCTGCTTCTGCTTCGGTTTCTCCTTCTTGTTCTCGTTCTTCTGCTTTTCCTTCTGTTTCTCCTTCTGCTTCTGCTGCAAGTGCTACTGCTCTTTCTGTTTCTTCTGCTTCTCCTTCTGCTTTTGATTCTCTTTCCGCTTCTGCTTCTCTTTCAGCTTCTCATTCTGCTTCTCCAGATTCTGCTTCTTCTGCTTCTCCTGCTTCTCCTTCTGCTTCAGGTTCTGCTTCTGCTTCTTCGGATTCTTATGCTTCTGCCTCTCCTGCTTCTGCTTCTTCTGCTTCCCCTCCTTCTTTTTCTGCTTCTCCTTCTGCTTCTGCTTCTCCTTCTGCTTCTGCTTCTTCTCCTTCTTCTGTTTCTTCTGCTTCTGTTTCTCCTGCTTCTGCTTCTCCTGCTTCTCGTTCTGCTTCTCTTTCTGCTTCCCCTTCTCCTTCTTCTGCTTCTCCTTCTGCTTCTGCTTCTCCTTCTGCTTCTGCTTCTGCTTCAATTTCTCCTTCTGCTTCTCATTTTGCTTCTGCTTCTGTTTCTTCTGCTTCTCCTGCTTCTGCTTCTCCTGGTTCTCCTACTTCTCGTGCTGCTTCTCCTTCTGCGTCTCTTTCTGCTTCTGCTTATCCTTTTGCTTCTCCTACTCCTAATCCTTCTCTCGCGCCTTCTCCGTCTTCTTCTTCTGCTTCTCCTGCTGCTTCTGCTTCTGCTTATTCTACTATTTCTGTTTCTTCTGCTTCGGCTTCAGATTATGCTTCTTCTGTTTCTCCTGCTGCTTCAGATTCTGCTTCTGCTTCTTCGGCTTCTCCTGTTTCTTCTGCTTCTGCTTCTCCTGCTTCTTCTACTTCTCATGCTTCTCTTTCTGCTTCTCCTTCTGCTTCTGCTTCTCCTTCTGCTTCTTCTTCTGCTCTTCTCCTTCTTCTGTTTCTTTTGCTTCTGTTTCTTCTGCTTGTTCTTCTTCTGCTTCTTCGGATTCTACTTCTGCTTCTCCTTCTTCTCCTCTTTCTGCTTCTACTTCTGCTTCTTCTGATTGTCCTGCTTCTCCTTCTTGTTCTCCTTTTGTTTCTGCTTCTCTTTCTGCTTCTGCTTCTCTTTCTGCTGCTCCTTCTCCTTCTTCTGCTTCTCCCACTGCTTCTGCTTCTGCTTCATTTGCTTATTCTTTATCTTCTGCTTCTCCTGCTTCTGCTTCTCCTGCTTCTGCTTCTTCTGCTTCTACTGCTTCTCCTTATGCTTCTTCTTCTTCTTCTTCTTCTTCTTCTTCTTCTTCTTCTTCTTCTTCTTCTTCTTCTTCTTCTTCTTCTTCTTCTTCTTCTTCTTCTTCTTCTTCTTCTCTTTCGTCTGCTTCTGCTTTTCCTGCTTCTTCTGTTTCTACTGGTTCTCTTTCTGCTTCTCATTCTGCTTCTGCTTCTCCTTCTGCTTCTGCTATTCCTTCTGCTGCCCTTCCTTCTCATTCTCCTTCTCCTTCTTCTGCTTCTCTTTCTTCTTCTGCTTCTTCTGGTTCTCCAACTAATCCTTCATATACATTCTCCTTCTGTTCCTGCTTCTCTTTCTGCTTC
>NW_012317805.1:0-1901 GCF_000151885.1 Dipodomys ordii
GTGGAGGTGGTGGTGGAGGAGGTGGTGGAGGAGGAGGAGGAGGAGGAGAAGGAGAACAAAAGGAGAAGCAGTAGAAGCAGAAGAAGCAGAAGCAGAGAAGCAGAAGCAGAAGAAAAAGAATAAGCAAAAGAAGCAGAATCAGAGGGAGAAGCAGAAGAAGGAGAAGGAGCAGAAGGAGAAGCAGAAGCAGAAGGAGAATCAGAAGGAGAAGCAGAAGAAGGAGAAGCAGAAGCAGAAGAAGCAGTAGAAGCAGAAGAAGATGCAGAAGGAGAAGCAGGAGAAGCAGAAGAAGCAGAAGCAGAAGGAGAAACAGAAGTAGGAGAAGGAGAAGGAGAAGGAAGGGCAGCAGAAGCAATAGGAGAAGCAGAAGGAGAAGCAGAAGCAGAATGAGAAGCAAAAAGAGAAGAAGTAGAAGCAGAAAAACCAGGAGAAGCAGAAGAAAGAGAAGAAGAAGAAGAAGAAGAAGAAGAAGAAGAAGAAGAAGAAGAAGAAGAAGAAGAAGAAGAAGAAGAAGAAGAAGAAGAAGAAGAAGAAGGAGAAGCATAAGGAGAAGTATAAGGAGAAGCAGCAGATGCAGGAGAAGCAGAAGAAACAGAATAAGCAAAAGACGCAGAAGCAGAAGCAGTGGGAGAAGCAGAAGAAGGAGAAGGAGAAGGAGCAGCAGAAGGAGAAGCAGAAGCAGAAAGAGAAGCAGAAACAGAAGGAGAACAAAAGGAGAAGCAGGAGAATCAGAAGAAGCAGAAGTAGAAACAGAAAGAGAAGTAGAAGAAGGAGAAGCAGAAGTAGAATCAGAAGAAACAGAAGAAGAAGAAGAAGAAGAAACAGAAGCAAAAGAAACACAAGAAGGAGAAGAGCAGAAGCAGAAGCAGAAGGAAAAGCAGAAGCAAAGGAGAAACAGAAAGAGAAGCAGGAGAAGCTGAAGAAGCAGGAGAAGCAGAAGCAGAAGAAACAGGAGAAGCCGAAGAAGCAGAAGCAGAATCTGAAGCAGAAGGAGAAACAGAAGAAGCACAATCTGAAGCAGAAGCAGAAGAAACAGAAATAGTAGAATAAGCAGAAGCAGAAGCACCAGGAGAAGCAGAAGAAGAAGAAGGAGAAGGTGAAAGAGAAGGAGTAGGAATAGGAGAAGCAAAAGGATAAGCAGAAGCAGAAAGAGACGCAGTAGGAGAAGCAGCACGAGAAGTAGGAGAAGCAGGAGAAGCAGGAGAAGCAGAAGCAGGAGAAGCAGAAGAAACAGAAGACGTAAAAGCAGAATGAGCAGCAGAAGGAGAAATTGAAGCAGAAGCAGAAGGAGAAGCAGAAGCAGAAGGAGAAGCAGAATAAGGAGAAGGAGAAGCAGAAAGAGAAGCAGAAACAGAAGGAAAAGCAGAAAGAGAAGCAGGAGAAGCAGAAGAAGCAGCAGCAGGAGAAGCAGAAGCAGAAGAAGCCGAAGAAGCAGAAGCAGAACCTGAAGCAGAAGGAGAAGCGGGAGAAGCAGAAGGAGAAGCACAAGGAGAAGCAGAAGCAAAAGAAGCAGCAGAAGGAGAAGCAGAAGCAGAAGAAGATGCAGGAGAAGCAGGAGAAGCAGAAGAAGCAGAAGCAAAAGGAGAAAGAGAAGAAGAAGGAGAAGCAGAAGTAGAATCAGAAGAAGCAGAAGAAGAAGAAGAAGAAGAAGAAGCAAAACAAACAGAAGAAGGAGAAGAGCAGAAGCAGAAAGAAAAGCAGAAGCAGAAGGAGAAGCAGAAAGAGAAGCAGGAGAACCAGAAGAAGCAGGAGAAGCAGAAGCAGAAGAAACAGTAAAAGCCGAAGAAGCAGAAGCAGAATCTGAAGCAGAAGGAGAAACAGAAGAAGCACAATCTGAAGCAGAATCAGAAGAAACAGAAATAGTAGAATAAGCAGAAGCAAAAGCAACATGAGAAGCAGAA
>NW_012317806.1:0-1901 GCF_000151885.1 Dipodomys ordii
TAGAGTGGTAAACATCGGAAGACACCTTGTGACACGACAGAGCTCAGCCGGGGACACAGTAGCTCTCAGCGGGTCACAGCATGATACACAGCGAGGACATGCTGGGACACAGTGGGGACACTGGGGTAGTCTGCGGGGACACTGCAGTTTACATCGTGACACAATGCGACACAGCAGGGGACACAGAGTTGTACACAGCGGGACATAGAAAGGAACACAGCGAGGACTCAGCGGGGAACACATCGGGACATAGCGGGGGTCTCAGAGGGGTAAACATCGGGACACAGCAGGGGACACAGTGGGACACAGCGGGGGACACAAAGGGACGCATCGGGGGACACAGCGGGACACAGCGGGAGACACAGCTGGGGACACAGCGGGACACAGGAGGGGACATGGAGGGGTACACGGAGGGACACAGCAGGGGACACAGATTGACACAGAGGGGGAAACAGCGGGACACAGCAGTTACACAGGGGGAACACAGCGGGACACAGCGGGGGACACAAATAGGACACAATGTGAAACAGCGGGGACACAGCGGGACTCAGTGGGGGACACAGCAATACACAGCAAGACACAGCGGGACATAGCAGGGGACACAGAAGGGTACACAGAGGGACAAAGCAGGGGACACAGCGGGACACAGCGGGACACAGGGGGGACACAGCGGGGGACAGCGGAGACAGAGAGAGGACACAGCGAGACACAGCAGTGACAGAGCCTGACACAACAGAGTACACAGCGGGACACAGCGTGCACAAAGCGGGGACACAGCAGGACACAGCGGGACACAGCAGGGACAGAGCGGGACACAGTGGGATACAGCGGGACACAGTGGGACACAGCAGGGGACACAGAGGTGTACACAGCGGGACATAGCGGGGAACACAGCGAGGACACAGCGGGGGACACAGCGGGGGACACAGCTGGTCACAGCGGGGAACACAGCGAGGACCCAGCGGGACACAGCGGGACACAGCGTCAATACAGTGGGGACACAGCTTTACACAGCGTGGTACATATCTGTGAACACAACGGGACACAGTGGGGCCTCAGCGGCACACAGCGGGACACAGTGGCACACAGCGGCAACAAAGCGTGAGAAACAGCGGGGGACAGAGCGGGAGACAGCGGGGGACACAGCGAGGACACAGCGAGGACACAGCGAGGACACAGCGAGGACACAGCGGGACACAGCGGTGACAAAGCGGGGGACACAGCGGGACACAGCGGGGTACACAGTGGGGGATACAGGGGGACACAGCGGGACACAGCGGGACACAGCGGGGACAGAGAGGGACACAGCGGGAGACACACCAAGGACACATTGGTACACAGCGGGGACAAAGCGGGACTCAGCGGGGGACACAGCAGTACACAGCGGGACACAGCGGACACAGCGGGAACACAGCGAGAACACAGCGGGACACAGAGGGACACAGCGAGGACACAGCTGGACACAGCTGGGACACAGCGGGACACAGCGGGGCACAGCGGTGGACACAGTTGGGACACAGCGGGGGACAGAGCAGGACACAGAGGAGGACACAGTGGGACACAGCGGGGGACATAGCGGTGGACACAGCGGGACACAGTGGGGGACACATCGGGGGATACAGCATGGACACAGCGGGACACAGCGGGGGACACAGCGGGACACAGAGGAGGACACAGCGGGGGACACAGCGGGACACAGAGGGGGATACAGCGGGACACAGCTGGGACAAAGCGGAACACAGCGGGACACAGCGGGGACACAGCTGGACAGAGCGCGGTACACAGTGGGACACAGCGGGGACACAGTGAGAACACAGCGGGACACAGAGGGACACAGCGAGGACACAGCTGGACACAGCGGGGTACACAGAGGGACTCAGCGGGGACACAGCGATGACACA
>NW_012317807.1:0-1901 GCF_000151885.1 Dipodomys ordii
CAGCAGAAGCATTAGCAGCAGAAGACGAAGCAGAAACAGGAACTAGTAGAATAATAGGTATTAGAAGGATCTGCAGTAGCAGTAGAGGCTGCTGAGCTGCAGCAGTAGTAGCTGTAGCTGCTGCAGCTTAGGCAGCAGATGCAGATCTGATGCGCAGCTGAGTAGGCAGAGGAGAGGATGAGTAGGAGGAATAGAGGAGGAGGTGGAGGAGGCAGAGGAGAAGGAGGAGGAGGAGAAGAAGAAGATGAAGAAGGAGGAGATGAAGATGAAGAAGAAGAAGGAGAAGAAGAAGAAGAAGAAGGAGGAGAAGGAGAAGTAAGAAGAAGAAGAAGTATAAGAAGAAGAAGAAGAAGAAGAAGAAGAAGAAGAAGAAGAAGAAGAAGAAGAAGAAGAAGAAGAAGAAGAAGAAGGAGAAGGAGAAACATAAGGAGAAGAAGTAGAAGCAGAAGAAGCAGAAGCAGGAGAAGCAGAAGTAGTTGAAAAAGAATAAGCATAAGAAGAAGAATCAGAGGGAGTAGCAGAAGAAGGAGCATTAGCAGCAGAAAGAGAAGTAGAAGGAGAATCAGAAGGAGAAGCAGAAGAAGGAGTAGCAGAGGCAGAAGAAGCAGCAGAAGGAGAAGCAGAAGCAGAAAACGATGCAGAAGGAGAAGCAGGAGAAGCAGAAGAAGCAGAAGCAGAAGGAGAAGCAGAAGTAGGAGAAGGAGAAGGATAAGGAAGTGCAACAGAAGCAATAGGAGAAGCAGAAGGAGAAGCAGAAGCAGAATGAGAAGCAGAAAGAGAAGAAGTAGAAGCAGAAGAAGCATTAAAAGCAGAAGCAGAAGAAAGAGAAGAAGAAGAAGAAGAAAAAGAAGAAGAAGAGGAAGAAGAAGAAGAAGCAGCAGCATAAGGAGAAGCATAAGGAGAAGCATAAGGAGAAGCAGTAGAAGCATAAGCAGAAGCAGGAGAAGCAGAAGCAGAAGAAAAAGATAGCAAAGAAGCAGAAGCAGTGGGAGAAGCAGAAGAAGGAGAAGTAGAAGGAGCAGCAGAAGGAGAAGCAGAAGCAGAAAGAGCAGCAGAAACAGAAGGAGAACAAGAAGGAGAAGCAGGAGAATCAGAAGAAGCAGAAGTAGAAGCAGAAAGAGGAGAAGAAGGAGAAGCAGAAGTAGAATCACAAGAAACAGAAGAAGAAGAAGCAGAAGAAACAGAAGCAAAAGAAACAGAAGAAGGAGAAGAGCAGAAGCAGAAGGAGAAGCAGAAGCGAAGGAGAAGCAGAAAGAGAAGCAGGAGAAGCAGAAGAAGCAGGAGAAACAGATGAAGAAGCCGAAGAAACAGGAGAAGCCAAAGAAGCAGAAGCAGAATCAGAAGCAGAAGGAGAAGTAGAAGCAGAAAGAGAAGCAGAAGAAGGAGAAGGAGAAGGAGAAAGAGAAGCAGAACGAGAAGCAGGAGAAGCAGAAGCAGGAGAAGCAGAAGCAGAAGAAACAGAAGAAGGAGAAGAAGCAGAAAAAGAAGGAGAAGCAGAAACAGAAGGAAAAGCAGAAAGAGAAGCAGGAGAAGCAGGAGAAGTAGCAGCAGGAGAAGCAGAAGCAGAAGAAGCCGAAGAAGCAGAAGCAGAACCTGAAGCAGAAGGAGAAGTAGGAGAAGCAGAAGAAGCAGAATCTGGAGAAGCAGAAGGAGAAGCAGAAGCAGACAGAGAAGCAAAAGCAGAAGGAGAAGCAGAAGGAGAAGCAGAAGAAGCCGAGGCAGTAGCAGAAGAAGCAGAAGATGCAGAAGCAGGAGAAGCGGAAGGAAAAGCAGAAGAACTAGAAGGAGAAGGAGAAGGAGAAACAGAAGGAGAAGCAGAAAGAGAAGCAGCAGAAGGAGCATCAAGACAAGAAGGAGAAGCAGGAGAAGCAGAAGCAGAAGAAACAGAAGAAGCAGAAGCA
>NW_012317808.1:0-1901 GCF_000151885.1 Dipodomys ordii
CCTGTGTCCTCGCTGTGTTCCCCGCTGTGTCCCGCTGTTTCCCCAGCTCTGTCCTCTGCTGTGTCACCCGCTGAATCCCTCTCTGTCTCTCGCTGTGTCCTGCTGTATCACGCTGTGTCCCCGCTCTGTCCCCGCTGTGTCCCGCTGTGTCCCCCGCTGTGTCCACCGCTGTGTCCTCGTTGTGTCCCCGCTGTGTCACGATCTTTTCTCACAGTGTCTAATGCTGTGTCCCGCTGTGTCCCCCGCTGTGTCCCCCGCTGTGTCCCGCTATTTCCCCCGCTTTGTCCCCCGCTGTGTCCCGCTGTGTCCTGCTGTGTCCCCTGCAGTGTCCAGCTGTGTCCCCGCTGTGTCCCCTGCTGTGTCCCCCGCTGTGTCTGGCTGTGTCCCCCGCTTTGTCCCGCTGTGACCAATGCTGTGTCCCCGCTGTGTCCAGCTGTGTCCCCGGTGTGTACTGCTGTGTCCCCGCTGTGTCCCCGCTGTGTCCCGCTGTACACCCCGCTGTGTCCAGCTGTGTCCCCGCTCTGTCCCGCTGTGTCCACCACTGTGTCCCGATGTGTACCCTGCTGTGTCCCCCGCTGTGTCCCCCTGTGTCCCCCGCTGTGTCCCGCTGTGTCCCCCGCTGTCTCCCGCTCTGTCCCCCGCTGTGTCTCAAGCTTTGTCCCCACTGTGTCCCCAGCTGTGTACCTCGCTGTGTCCCTCTGTGTCCGCGCTGTACCGAAGCTGTGTCCCGCTGTGTCCTCGCTGTGTCCCCCGCTGTGTTTCCCGCTGTGTCCCGCTGTGTCCCCCGCTGTGTTTCCCGCTGTGTCCCGCTGTGTCAGCCACTGTGTCCCGCTTGGTTCCGCTTTGTCCCCTGCTGTGTCCCTGCTGTGTCCCTGCTGTGTCCAGCTGTGTCCCGCTGTGTCCCGCTGTGTCCCCCGCTGAGCCTCGCTGTGTCTCCGCGTTGTCCCGCTGTTTCCTTGCTGTGTCACCTGCTGTGTCCCGCTTTGTCCCCCCTGTGTCCGCCACTGTGTCCCGCTGTATTCCCCACTGTGTCCCACTGTGTCCCCAGCTGTGTCCCCGTGTGTCCCCAGCGTTGTCCTCGCTGTGTCCCTCTGTTTCCCTCTGTGTCCCCGCTGTGTCCTGTTGTGTCCCCCGCTGTGTACCCAGCTGTGTCCTGCTGTGTACCACGCTGTGTCCCGCTGTGTTCCCCGCTGTGTCCCGCTGTGTCCCCCGCAGTGTCCAGCTCTGTCCCCGCTGTGTCTCGCTGTGTCCCCTGCTGGGTCCCCCGCTATGTCCGGCTGTGTCCCCCGCTGTGTCCCACTGTGACCAATGCTGTGTCCCGCTGTGTCCCCGCATTGTCCCCCGCTTTGTCCCACTGTGTCCTGCTGTGTACCCTGCTGTGTCCCGCTATGTTCCCGCAGTGTCCCGCTTTGTCCCGCTGTGTCCCGCTGTGTCCCGGGGTTTCCCGCTTTGTCCCCCGCTTTGTCCCCCAGTGAGTCCCCTCTGTGTCCCCGCTGTGTCCCGCTGTGTCCTCCCTGTGTCCCCCGCTGTGTCCCGCTGTGTCCTCTGCTGTGTCCCGCTGTGTCCTCGCTGTGTCCCCCGCTGTGTCCCGCAGTGTCCCCCGCTTTCTCCCGCTGTGTCCCCGGCTGTGTCAAATGCTTTGTGCCCGCTGTGTCCCACTGTGTCCTGCTGTGTCCCGCTGTGTCCCCCACTGTGTCCATTTTTGTCCCCAGCTGTGTAACCCGCTGTGTAACGCTGTGTCCCCGCTGTATCGACGCTGTGTCCCGCTGGGTCCCGCTGTGTCCTCGCTGTGTTCCCCGCTGTGTCCCGCTGTGTCCCCCGCTGTGTCCCCCACTCTGTCCCACTGTGTCCCCCACTGGGCCCCAACTGTGTTCCGCTTTGTTCCCCACTGTGTCCCGCTT
>NW_012317809.1:0-1901 GCF_000151885.1 Dipodomys ordii
GTACCCTGCTGTATCACGCTGAGTCTGCCGCTTAATCCACACAATGTCCCCACTGTATCCCCCGCAGAGTCCCCGTTGTGTCCCAATGTATCCCCAGCTGTGTGCCCCGCTGTGTCCCTCTGTGTACCCCGCAGAGTCCAGCTGTGTACCTGCTGAGTCCCGCTGAGTCCCCTATCTGTCCTATGCTGTTCCCACCTGTGTCCCCCGCTGTGTTCCGCTGTGTCCCGCTGTATCCCGCTGTGTCACACTGTGTTCCGTGTTATCCCGCTTAGTCCCCCGCTGAGACCTCGCTTTGTTTCCCGATGTGTCCCGCTGTGTACCACTCTGACCCCGCTGTGTCCCGCTCTGTACCCGCTGTGTCCCGCTATGTTCCCACAGTGTCCCCACTGTGTCCCGCTGTGTCCTCGCTGTGTCCACCGATGTGTCCCGTTGTGTCCTCAACTGTGTACCCCGCTGTGTCCCGCTGTGTCCCCTCTGTATCGACGCTGTGTCCTGCTGGGTCCCACAGTGTCCTCGATGTGTTCCCCGTTGTGTCCCGCTGTGTCCCCCGCTGTGTCCCCCGCTGTATCCATGCTGTGTCCCTGCTGTGTCCCCGCTGTGTCCCGCTGTGTCCCGCTTAGTCCTCGCTGTGTCCCAAGCTGTGTACCGCTTTGTCACGCTTTGTCCTCGCTGTGTCACAAGCTGTGTACCGCTGTGTCCCACTGTGTCCCCCACTGTGTCTTGCTGTGTCCCCGCTGCGTCCCGCTGTGTCCTGCTGTGTCCCACTGTGTACCGCTGTGTCCCGCTGTGTCCTGCTGTGTCCACGCTGTGTTCCCGGCTGTGTCCCGCTGTGTACCCCTCTGTGTCCCCCGCTGTGTCCCGCTGTGTCCCCTGCTGTGACCCGCTGTGTCCCGCTTTGTCCCCTGCTGTGTCCCCACTTTGTGCCCCTTGTGTCCCGCTGTGTACCCCGCTGTGTCCAGCTGTGTTCCTGCTGTGTCCCGCTGTGTCCCCTCTCTGTCCCCTGCTGTCCCCCTTAGTGTCTCCCGCTGTGTCCCCTCTCTGTCCCCTGCTGTCCCCCGCTGTGTCTCCCGCTGTGTCCCGCTGTGTCCCGCTGTGTAGCCCGCTTTGTCCCGCTGGGCCCCTGCAGTGTCCCCGCTGTGTCACACTGTGTCACACTGTGTCCCGTGTTGTCCCGCTTTGGCCCCCGCTGTGACCTGGCTGTGTTTCTCGCTGTGTCCCGCTGTGGACCCTTCTGTGTCCCCCGCTGTGTCCCGCTGTGTACCCCGCTGTGTCCAGCTGAGTCTTCGTTTTGTCCCTCGCTGTCTCGTGCTTTGTCACACGCTGTGTCCCGCTGTGACCCGCTGTGTCCTCGCTGTGTCCCCCGCTGTGTCCCGCTGTGTCCCCCGCTGTGACCCGCTGTGTCCTGCTGTGTCCCCCACTGTGTCCCTGCTGTCTCCCCGGTGTGTCACACTGTTTCCCGCTGTGTACTGCTGTGTCTCCCGCTGAGTTCCTCTGTGTCCCGCTGTGTGCCAATGTGTCCTCGCTGTGTCACAGTCTGTCCTGCTCTGTCCCCGCTGTGTCCTGCTTTGTCCCGCTGTGTCCCCACTGTGTGCCTGCTGTGTCCCTCTTTGTACCCCGCTGTGTCCGCTGTGTCCCCTCTCTGTCCTCTGCTGTCCCCCGCTGTGTCCCCCGCTGTATCCCCCGCTGTGACCCGCTGTGTCCCGCTGTGTCCCCCGCTGTGTCCCCACTGTGTGCCCCCTGTGTCCCACTGTGTACCCCGCTGTGTCCAGCTGTGTTCCCGCTGTGTCCATTGCTGTGTCCTGCTGTGTACCCCGCTGTGTCCCGCTATGTTCCCGCAGTGTCCCCGCTGTGTCCCGCTGTGTCCCGCTCTGTCCCTGCTGTGTCCCGCTGTGTCCCCCTGT
>NW_012317810.1:0-1901 GCF_000151885.1 Dipodomys ordii
TCAAGAGAGGAGTGGAAGCAGAAGAAGCAGGAAAGAAGAAGCAGAATAAAGAGAATGAAGAAGAAGAAGAAGAAGAAGAAGAAGAAGAAGAAGAAGAAGAAGAAGAAGAAGAAGAACAAGAAGAACAAGAAGAACAAGAAGAACAAGAAGAACAAGAAGAACAAGAAGAACAAGAACAAGAACAAGAAGAAGAAGAACAAGAAGCATAAGGAGAAGCATAAGGAGGAGCATAAGGTGAAGCAGTAGAAGTAGAAGAAGCAGAAGCAGGAGAAGCAGAAGCAGAAGAAAAAGAATAAGCAAAAGAAGCAGAAGCAGAAGCAGTGGGAGAAGCAGAAGAAGGAGAAGGAGCAGCAGAAGGAGAAGCAGAAGCAGAAAGAGAAGCAAAAGCAGAAGGAGAAGCAGAAGAAGCCGAGGCAGTAGCAGAAGAAGCAAAAGATTCAGAAGCTGAAGGAGAAGCGGAAGGAAAAGCAGAAGAACTAGAAGGAGAAGGAGAAGGAGAAACAGAAGGAGAAGCAGAAAGAGAAGAAGAAGAAGGAGCAGGAGAAAGATAAGCAGCAGGAGAAGCAGAAAGAGCAGCAGAAGGAGAAGCAGGAGATGCAGAAACAGGAGAAGCAGAAGCAGAAGATACACGAGAAGGACAAGAAGCAGAAGCAGAAGGAGAAGCAGAAACAGAAGGAGAAGCAGAAAGAGAAGGAGGGGAAGCAGAAGAAGCAGAAGCAAGAGAAGCAGAAGCATAAGAATCCGAAGAAGCAGAAGCAGAACCTGAAGAAGAAGGAGAAGCAGGAGAAGCAGAAGAAGCTGAATCTGGAGAAGCAGAATGAGAAGGTGAAGGAGAAGCAGAAGCGGAAAGAGAATCAAAAGCAGAAGGAGAAGCAGAAGAAACAAAAGAAGCAGAAGCAGTAGCAGTTGCAGCAGAAGCAGAAGGAGAATAGGAAGGAAAAGCAGGAGAACGAGAAGGAGAATGAAAAACAGAAGCAGAAGCAGAAGGAGAATAAGAAGGAGAAGCAGAAGAAGCAGAAGGAGAAGCAGAAGCAGAAGAAGCAGCAGAAGGAGAAGCAGAAGAAGAAGAAGAAGATGCAGAAGGAGAAGCAGGAGGAGCAGAAGAAGCAGAAGCAAAAGGAGAAAGAGAAGGAGAAGAAGGAGAAGCAGAAGTAGAATCAGAAGAAACAGAAGAAGAAGAAGAATCAAAACAAACAGAAGAAGAAGAAGAGCAGAAGGAGAAGCAGAAAGAAAAGCAGAAGCAATAGGAGAAGCAGAAAGAGAAGCAGGAGAAGCAGAAGAAGCAGGAGAAGCAGAAGCAGAAGAAACAGGAAAAGCCGAAGAAGCAGAATCAGAATCTGAAGCTTAAGGAGAAACAGAAGAAGCAAAATCTGAAGCAGAAGCAGAAGAAACAGAAATAGTAGAATAAGCAGAAGCAAAAGCAGCAGGAGAAGCAGAAGAAGAAGAAGACGGAGAATTCGAAAGAGAAGGATTAGGAGTAGGAGAAGCAAAAGGATAATCCGAAGCAGAAAGAGACGCAGAAGGAGAAGCAGCACGAAAATTAGGAGAAGCAGGGGAAGCAGAAGCAGGAGAAGCAGAAGAAACAGAAGACGCAGAAGCAGAATGAGAAGCAGAAGGAGAAATTGAAGCAGACGCAGAAGCAGAAGGAGAAGCAGAAGCAGAAGGAGAAGCAGAAGAAGGAGAAGGAGAACGAGAAGCCGAAAGAGAAGAAGAAAGAGAAGCAGAACGACAAGCAGGAGAAGCAGAAGCAGGAGAAGCAGAAGCAGAAGAAACAGAAGAAGGAGAAGAAGCAGAAGGAGAAGCAGAAACAGAAGGAAAAGCAGAAAGAGAAGCAGGAGAAGCAGAAGAAGCAGCAGCAGGAGAAGCAGAAGCAGAAGAAGCCGAAGAAGCAGAAGCAGAAC
>NW_012317811.1:0-1901 GCF_000151885.1 Dipodomys ordii
ATTCTTTATGCTGTGTGAATTTAGAAAGAACCGGATTTTTGTGTATCCTTATGGTGATCTGTAAGGTGGATGCTGGATCTGAATTGAGGATCTATATCCGTAGTATAATGCTGTATATGTCTGATGCTGTAGTCTTTTTTTAGAAGCTGAATGCCGATGGCATGTAGGAAATACAGCAGTACGAAGAAGGAGATGGGAGAATCATTATGGAGTATCATAAGGAGATGCAGATGAATGTTAAGGTGTATTCTTTTTGCTGATGAAGCTGCAGAAGGAGATGCTGAAGCAGAATATGATGCAGAATGAGAAGTAGGAGAAGCAGAAGAATCAGAAGCAGAAGAAGATGAAGTAGAAGAAGAAGAAGAAGTTGATGAAGAAGAAGAAGATGAAGAAGAAGAAGAGAGAGAGAGAGAGAGAGAGAGAGAGAGAGAGGAGACGGAGAAGGAGAAGGAAGGGCAGCAGAAGCAGTAGTAGAAGCAGATGGAGAAGCAGAAGAATGAGGAGAAGAAAGAGAAGCAGGAAAAGCACAAATGCAGAAGCAGGAGAAGCAGCAGCAGGAGAAGCCGAAGCAGAAGAAGATGCAGAACGAGAAGCAGGAGAAGCAGCAGAAGCAGAAGCAGAAGGAGAAGCAGAAGTAGGAGAAGGAGAAGGAGAAGGAAGGGCAGCAGAAGCAATAGGAGAAGCAGAAGGAGAAGCAGAAGCAGAATGAGAAGCAGAAAGAGAAGCAGTAGAAGCAGAAGAAGCAGGAAAGGAAGAAGCAGAAGAAAGAGAAGAAGAAGAAGAAGAAGAAGAAGAAGAAGAAGAAGAAGAAGAAGAAGAAGAAGAAGAAGAAGAAGAAGAAGAAGAAGAAGAAGAAGACTACGAAGAAGAAGACGAAGGAGAAGACGAAGAAGAAGAAAAAGAAGAAGAAGAAGCATAAGGAGAAACATAAGGAGAAACATAATGAGAAGCAGTAGAAGCAGAAGAAGCAGAAGCAGGAGAAGCAGAAGCAGAAGAAAAAGAATAAGCAGAAGAAGCAGAAGCAGAAGCAGGGGGAGAATCAGAAGAAGGATAAGGAGAAGGAGCAGCAGAAGGAGAAGCAGAAGCAGAATGAGAAGCAGAAACAGAAGGAGAACAAGAAGGAGAAGCAGTAAAATCAGAAGAAGCAGAAGTAGAAGCAGAAAGAGAAGGAGAAGAAGGAGAAGCAGAAGTAGCATCAGAAGAAACAGAAGAAGAAGAAGCAGAAGAAACAGAAGCAAAAGAAACAGAAGAAGGAGAAGAGCAGAAGCAGAAGCAGAAGGAGAAGCAGAAGCAGAAGGAGAAGCAGAAGGAGAAGCAGGAGAAGCAGGAGAAGCAGAAGAAGCAGGAGAAGCAGAAGCAGAAGAAACAGGAGAAGGACAAGAAGCAGAAGCAGAAGCAGAAGGAGAAGCAGAAACAGAAGGAGAAGCAGAAAGAGAAGGAGGGGAAGCAGAAGAAGCAGAAGCAGGAGAAGCAGAAGCATAAGAATCCGAAGAAGCAGAAGCAGAACCTGAAGCAGAAGGAGAAGCAAGAGAAGCAGAAGAAGCAGAATATGGAGAAGCAGAATGACAAGCTGAAGGAGAAGCAGAGGCAGAAAGAGAATCAAAAGCAGAAGGAGAAGCAGAAGCAACAGAAGAAGCAGAAGCAGTAGCAGTTGCAGCAGAAGCAGAAGGAGAAGCAGAAGGAAAAGCAGGAGAACGAGAAGGAGAAGGAGAAACAGAAGCAGAAGGAGAATCAGAAGGAGAAGCAGAAGAAGCAGAAGGAGAAGCAGAAGCAGAAGAAGCAGCAGAAGGAGAAGCAGAAGAAGAAGAAGAAGATGCAGAAGGAGAAGCAGGAGGAGCAGAAGAAGCAGAAGCAAAAGGAGAAAGAGAAGGAGAAGAAGGAGAAGCAGATGTAGAATCAGA
>NW_012317812.1:0-1901 GCF_000151885.1 Dipodomys ordii
AAGCGTGACACAGTGGGTCACAGTGGTGTTAAAGCGTGGGACACAATGGGGGACAGAGTTGGAGACAGCGGGGGACAAAGTCAGGACACAGCGGGACACAGCGTCGATACAGCGGGCACACAGCGTTACACAGCGTGGTACACAGTGTGGACACAACGGGACACAGTGGGGGCACAGCAGGACACAGCGGGACACAGTGGGACACAGCGGGGACAAAGCTTGAGACACAGTGGGGGACAGAGAGGGAGACAGCAGGGGACACAGCGAGGAAACAGCGGGACACAGCGGTGACACAGTGGGGACTCAGCGGGGGACACAGTGGGACACAGCGGGGAACACAGCGGGACACAGCGGGGGACACTGCGGGACACAGTGTGGGACAGAGCGTGGGACACAGCGAGACACAGCGGGGACAAAGCTGGACACAGTGGGGTACACAGAGGGACACAGCAGGGACACAGCGGGGAAACAGCGTGACAAAGCAGGACACAGCAGGAAACAGCGTGGGGAAACAGCGAGACACAGCGGAGGACACAGTGAGGACACAGCGGGAGACAACGGGGGACACAGCAAGGACACAGCGGGACACAGCGGCGGACACAGCGGGGGCCACAGCGGGACACAGCGGGTCACAGCGGGGGACACAGCGGGGACACTGCGGGACACAGCGGGACAGAGCTGGGGACTCATCGGGGACACAGCGGGACACAACGTGGGACAAAGCGAGGACACATTGGGACACAGCGGGGGACACAGCAGTACACAGCGGGACACAGTGGGACACCGCGGGGACACAGCGAGGACATCGGGAAACAGTGGGACACAGCGGGGTACAAAGCGGGAGACAGCGGGGGACACAGCGAGGACACAGCGAGGACACAGCGGGACACAACGTGGGACACAGCGAGGATACAGCGGGAAACAGCGGGACACAGCGGGGGACAAAGCTGGAAACAGCGGGGGACAAAGCGAGGACACAGCGGGGCACAGCGACGACACAGAGGGGTCTCATCGGGTGACACAGCAGGGGACAAAGAGGGACACCACGGGACACAGTGTGACACAGCGGGACACAGCGGGGACACTGCGGGGACACAGCAGGACAAAGCGGGGGACAGAGCGGGACAGGGCAGGGACAAAGCGGGACACAGCGGGACACAGGGGGACACAGCGGGGGACACAGCGGGACACAGCAGGACACAGCGGGGGACACAGCGAGGACAGAGCGGGACACAGCGGGACACAGCTGGGGACACTGGGGGACACAGCGGGACACAGAGGGACACAGCAAGGACACAGCGGGGGACAGTGGGGGACACAGCGGGACACAGCAAGGCACAACGGGGTCACAGCAGTGGACACAGCGGGACACAGCGGGGGACACAGTGGGACACAGCGGGGGACACAGGGGACACAGCGGAGGACACAGCGAGACACAGCGGAGACACAGCGGGGACACAGCGGGACTCAGCGGGGGACACAGCAGTACACAGCGGGACACAGCAGGACACAGCAGGGGACACAGAGGGGTAAACAGCGGGACACAGCGGGGAACACAGCGAGGACACAGCGGGACCAAGCGGGACACAGCGTTGATACAGCAGGGACACAGCGGAACACAGCAGGGTACACAGCTGGGTCCACAACGGAACACAGCGGGGGACACAGCGAGGATACAGCAGAACACAGCGTGGGAAACAGCGAGGACACAGCGAGACACAGCGAGACACAGCGGGACACAGTGGGGACACAGCAGTAGACACAGCGGGACACAGCGAGGACACAGCGGGGACACAGCGGTTACACAGCGGCACCCAGCAGGACACAGCGGGGCACACAGGGGGACACAGCGGGACACAGCTTGGGACACAGCGGGAACACAGCAGGACACAGCCGGGGAC
>NW_012317813.1:0-1901 GCF_000151885.1 Dipodomys ordii
GCAGTACACAGTGTGGCCACATCTGGCCCTATCAGTGGACACAGGTGCACACAGCGGTGACACAGAGGGGACTCAGTTGTGGACATATCGTGGGACAAATCGCATCATCACATGACACATTGGGACACATCGGGACACATCGGGGACACAGTGGTGACATTTCGGACACAGTCGGGGACACAGTTGGACTCAGTGAGAGACACAGCTCGGGACACAACGTGACTCAGCGGGGTATAAAGAGAGGATACAGCGGGATCCAGCGGGACACAGCGTCGATAGAGTGGGGTCACAGCGGGTCACAGAGGTGTCACAACGGGATTCAGCGGGGTACCATGCGGGACCCAGCTGGACACAGCGGGGACACAGCAAGGACACAGCGGGTGACACAGCCGTACACATTGGGTCACAGCGGGTGACACAGTGAGTGACACAGCGGGGGACACAGCGGGACACAGTGGGGAACACAGAGAGAGACACAGCAGGACCCAGTGGGACACAGTGTCGATACAGTGGGGACACCGCGGGGTACACATCTGTTGACATAACGGGACACAGTGGGGGACACATCGGGACACAGCTGGACACAGTGGGACACAGCGGGACACAGCGGGGTCAATGCGGGACACAGTGGGGGACAAAGCGAGACACAGCGGGGACGCAGCGGGACACAGCGGGACACAGCGGGACACGGCGGGGGACACAGCGGGACACAGAGGGGGACACAGCGAGGACACAGCGGGACACAGAGGGACACAGCGGGGGACACAGTGATGACACAGTGGGGGACAAAGTGGGGGAAACAGCTGGACACAGCGGGGAACACAGCGAGGACACATTGGGACCCAGCGGGACACAGCGTCGATACAGCGGGGGCACAGCGTTATACAGCGTGGTACACATCTGTGGACACAACGGGATACAGTGGGGGCACAGCTGAACACAGCGGGACACAGTGGGACACAGCGAGGACAAATCGTGAGACGTAGCGGGGAACAGAGCGGGAGACAGCGGGGGACACAGCGAGGACACAGCAGGACACAGCGGGACACAGCAGGGACAGAGCAGGACACAGCGGGGGACACAGAGGGACATAGCGGGGGACACAGCGGGACACAGCGGGGGACACAGCGATGACACAGCGGGGGACACAGGGGGGACACTGCGGGACACAGCGGTGAACACAGCGAGGACACAGCGGGACCCAACGGGACACAGCGTCGATACAGCGGAGACACAGCATTACACACCGTGGTACGCAGCTGTGGACACAACGGGACACAATGGGGCACAGCGGGACACAGCGGAACACAGTGGGACACAGCGGGGACAAAGCGTGAGACACAGCGGGGGACAGAGCGGGAGACAGTGGGGGACACAGCGAGGACACACCGGGACACAGCGGGGGAAACAGCGGGACACAGCGGTGGATACAGGGGGACAGAGCGGGGGACACAGCGGGACACAGCGGTGGACACAGCGGGACACAGCGGTGGACACAGCTAGGACACAGCGAGACCCAGCGGGACACAGCGTCGATACAGCGGGGACAGACTTGGCCACAGCGGGGTACGCAGCTGGGGACACAACGTGGCACATCGGGGGACAAAGCAAGCCCTCAGCGGAACACAGCGTGGGACACAGTGAGGACACAGGGGGACACAGCGGGATACAGCGGGGGACACAGCAGGACAAAGGAGGGTACACAGCAGGGAACACAGGGGGACACAGCGGGACACAGCAGGGGACCCAGCGGGAAACAGCGGGGGGCCCAGCGAGAACACAGCAGGACACAGCGGGGGACACAGAGAGGAAAACAGCGAGGGACACACCGGGGGACACAGTGGGACACAGCAGGGAACACAGCGAGGACACAGCGGGACCCAGCGGGACACAGCGTCGAT
>NW_012317814.1:0-1901 GCF_000151885.1 Dipodomys ordii
AAATAGTGAGAAGCAGAAGCTGATTGAGAAGCAGAAAGAGAAGCAGTAGAAGCAGAAGAAGCAGGAAAAGAAGAAGCAGAAGAAAGAGAAGAAGAAGAAGAAGAAGAAGAAGAAGAAGAAGAAGAAGAAGAAGAAGAAGAAGAAGAAGAAGAAGAAGAAAAAGAAAAAGAAAAAGGAGGAGGAGGTGGTGGTGGAGGAGGAGGAGGAGAAGCATAAGGAGAAGCAGTAGAAGCAGAAGAAGCAGAAGCAGGAGAAGCAGAAGCAGCAGAAGAAGAATAAGCAAAAGAAGCAGAAGCAGAGGGAGAAGCAGAAGAAGGAGAAGGAGCAGAAAGAGAAGGAGAAGCAGAAGGAGAAGCAGAAGGAGAAGCAGAAGAAGGAGAAGCAGAAGCAGAAGAAGCAGCAGAAGGAGAAGCAGAAGCAGAAGAAGATGCAGAAGGAGAAGCAGAAGAAGCAGAAGGAGAAACAGAAGTAGGAGAAGGAGAAGGAGAAGGAAGGGCAGCAGAAGCAATAGGAGAAGCAGAAGGAGAAGCAGAAGCAGAATGAGAAGCAAAAAGAGAAGCAGTAGAAGCAGAAAAACCAGGAGAAGCAGAAGAAAGAGAAGAAGAAGAAGAAGAAGAAGAAGAAGAAGAAGAAGAAGAAGAAGAAGAAGAAGAAGAAGAAGAAGAAGAAGAAGAAGGAGAAGAAGGAGAAGCTCAAGGAGAACCATAAGGAAAAGCATAATTAGAAGCATAAGGAGAAGCAGTAGATGCAGGAGAAGCAGAAGAAATAGAATAAGCAAAAGAAACAGAAGCAGAAGCAGTGGGAGAACAGAAGAAGGAGAAGGAGAAGGAGCAGCAGAAGGAGAAGCAGAAGCAGAAAGAGAAGCAGAAACAGAAGGAGAACTAAAGGAGAAGCAGGAGAATCAGAAGAAGCAGAAGTAGAAACAGAAAGAGAAGTAGAAGAAGGAGAAGCAGAAGTAGAATCAGAAGAAACAGAAGAAGAAGAAGAAGAAGAAGAAGAAGAAGAAGAAGAAGAAGAAGAAACAGAAGCAAAAGAAACAGAAGAAGGAGAAGAGCAGAAGCAGAAGCAGAAGGAAAAGAAGAAGCAGAAGGAGAAGCAGAAAGAGAAGCAGGAGAAGCTGAAGAAGCAGGAGAAGCTGAAGCAGAAGAAACAGGAGAAGCCGAAGAAGCAGAAGCAGAATCTGAAGCAGAAGGAGAAACAGAAGAAGCACAATCTGAAGCAGAAGCAGAAGAAAAAGAAATAGTAGAATAAGCAGAAGCAGAAGCACCAGGACAAGCAGAAGAACAAGAAGGAGAAGGCGAAAGAGAAGGATTAGGAGTAGGAGAAACAAAAGGATAAGCTGAAACAGAAAGAGACGCAGAAGGAAAAGCAGCACGAGAAGGAGGAGAAGCAGGAGAAGCAGAAGCAAGAGAAGCAGAAGAAACAGAAGAACGCAGAAGCAGAATGAGAAGCAGAAGGAGAAATTGAAGCAGAAGGAGAAGGAGAAGTAGAAGCAGAAAGAGAAGCAGAACGAGAAGCAGGAGAAGCAGAAACAGGAGAAGCAGAAATAGAAGAAGGAGAAGAAGCAGAAGCAGAAGGAGAAGAAGAAACAGAAGGAAAAGCAGAAAGAGAAGCAGGAGAAGCAGCAGCAGGAGAAGCCGAAGCAGAAGAAGCCGAAGAAGCAGAAGCAGAACCTGAAGCAGAAGGAGAAGCAGAAGAAGCAGAATCTGGAGAAGCAGAAGGAGAAGCAGAAGCAGAAAGAGAAGCTAAAGCAGAAGGAGAAGCAGAAGAAACAGAAGAAGCAGAGGCAGTAGCAGAAGAAGCAGAAGATGCAGACGCAGAAGGAGAAGCAGAAGGAAAAGCAGAAGAACGAGAAGGAGAAAGAGAAGGAGAAACAGAATGAGAAGCAGAAAGAGAAGCAG
>NW_012317816.1:0-1901 GCF_000151885.1 Dipodomys ordii
TGACCACCGCTGTGTCCCGCTGTGTCCACCGCTGTGTACCGCTGTGTCCCCAGTTGTGTCCCACTGTGTCCCGCTGTGGCCCCCGCTGTGTCCCCCACTGTGTCCTGCTGTGTCCCGCGCTGTCTCCCGCTGTGTCAACTGCTGTGTCCCCGCTGTGTCCCACTTTTTCCCCCGCTGTGTCCCGCTCTGTCCTCGCTGTGTCTCCCGCTGTGTCCCGTTGTGTCCTCGCTGTGTCCCCTGCTGTGTCCCGCTGTGTCCCCCGCTGTGTCCTGATGTGTCCCGCTTTGTCCCGCTGTGTCCCTGCTGTGACCCTCAGTGTCCCGGTGTGTCCCCGCTGTGGCCCCTCTGTGTCCCGCTGTGTCCCGCTCTGTCCCTGCTGTGTCCTGCTGTGTCACGCTGTGTCCCCACTTTGTGCCCGCTGTGTCCCGCTGTGTACTCCGTTGTGTCAGGCTGTGTCCCCCGCTTTGTCCCGCTGTGTCCCCGCAGTGTCGCCGCTGTGTCCCGCTGTGTCACACTGTGTCCCATGGTGTCCTGCTTTGTCCCCAGCTGTGTCCCCCGCTGAGTACCCTCGGTGACCTTCTGTGTCCCGCTGTGTTCCGTGGTGTCCCGCTTTGTCCCCCGCTGTGTCCCCAGCTGAGTCCCCGCTGTGTCCCCGCTGTGTCCCCGCTGTGTCCTCGCTGTGTCCCCCGCTGTCTCCCGCTCTGTCCCCCGCTGTGTCTCACGCTTTATCCCTTCTGTGTCCCACTCTGTCCCGCTGTGTCCACCACTGTGTCCCTTTGTGTCCCCAGCTGTGTAACCTGCTGTGTAACGCTGTGAATCCCGCTGTATCGAGGCTGTGTCCCGCTGGGTCCCTCTCTGTCCTTGCTCTGTTATTCGTGTTGTCCCTCTCTGTCCCCCACTGTGTCCCCTGCTCTGTCCTACTGTGTCCCCCGCTGTGTCCCGTTTTGTCCCGCTGTGTCCCCCGCTGTGTCCCTGCTGTGTCCCCGCTGTGTCACACTGTGTCCTGCTGTGTCCCGTTGTGTCCTGCTGTAACCCTGCTGAGTCCCCCTGTGTCCCCGCTGTGTCCTGCTGTGTCGTCGCTCTGTCCTCAGCTGTGTCCCGCTGTGTCCTCTGCTGTGTCCCGCTGTGTCACTCTGTGTCCCGCTGTATCCCGCTGTGACCCCGCTGAGTTCCGCTGTGTCCCCGCTGTGTCCCCCGCTGTCTCCCACTCTGTCCCCCGCTGTGTCTCACGCTTTGTCCCCGCTGTGTCCCACTGTGACCCGCTGTGTCCCGCTGTGCCCACACTGTGTCCCGTTGTATCCACAGCTGTGTACCATGCTGTGTAACGCTGTGTCCCCGCTGTATCTACGCTGTTCCTCGCTGTGTCCCGCTGTGTCCCCCGCTGTGTCCCCCGCTGTGTCCTCGCTGTGTCCCCAGCTGTGTCCCGCTGTGTCCTCACTGGGTCCCCCGCTGGGTCCCGCTGGGTCCCCCGCTGTGTCCTACTGTGTCCCGCTGGGTCCCGCTCTGTCCCTGCTGTGTCCCGCTGTGTCCCGCTCTGTCCCCCTGTGTGCGTGCTGTGTCCCGCTATGTACTCCGTTGTGTCCAGCTGTTTCACCGCTGTGTCCCCTGCTTTGTCCTGCTTTGTCCCGCTGTGTCCTCGCTGCATCCCCCGCTGTGTCCCGCTGTGTCCCCCGCTGTGTCCCGCTGTGTCCCGCTGTGTCCCGCTGTGTCCCGCTCTGTCCCTGCTGTGTCCCGCTGTGCCCTGCTGTGTCCTCGCTGTGTCCCCCGCTGTCTCCCGCTCTATCCCTCGCTGTGTCTCACGATTTGTCCTTGCTTTGTCCCACTGTGTCCCGCTGTGTCCCACTGTGCCCCCACTGTGTCCCCTTGTGTCCACAGATGTGTACCACACTGTGTAACGCTGT
>NW_012317817.1:0-1901 GCF_000151885.1 Dipodomys ordii
AAGCATAAGGAGAAACACAAGCAGAAGGAGATGCAGAAGCGAGAAGCAGGAGAAGCAGAAGAAGCAGAAGATGAAGGAGAAGCAGAAGTAGGAGAAGGAGAAGGAGGAAAAGCAGAAGCAGAAGGAGAAGCAGAAGCGGAATGAGAAGCAGAAAGAGAAGCAGGAGAAGCACAAGAAGCAGAAGCAGGAGAAGCCGAAAGAGAAGAAGCAGAAGAAGCAGAATCAGAAGCAGAAGTAGAAGCAGAAGCAGAAGGAGAAGCAGCAGAAGAAGTAGAACAAGAAATTCAGGCAGGAGAAACAGAAGAAGCAGAAGGAGAAGCAAAAAGAGAAGCAGTAGGAGAAGTAGAAGAAGCAGCAGAAGGAGAAGCAGCAGAAGAAGCAGAAAAACAAGCAGGAGAAGCAGAAGCAGAAAGAGAAGTAGAAGCAGAAGAAGCAGAAACAGAAGAAGAAGCAGTAGAAGCACAAGAAGCAGAAGCAGGAGAAGCAGAAGCAGAAGATAAAGAAGAAGCATAAGAAGCAGAAGCAGAGGGAGAAACAAAAGAAGGAGAAAGAGCAGAAGAAGGTGAAGCAGAAGGAGATGCAGAAGCAGAAAGAGAAGCAGAAACAGAAGGAGAAGGAGAAGTTGGAGAATCAGAAGAAGCAGAAGCAGAAAGAGAAGGAGAAGAAGGAGAAGGAGAAGCAGAAGGAGAAGGACAAGCAGGAGAAGCAGAAGAAGCAGAAGCGGAAGAAGCAGAAGAAGAAGAAGAAACAGAAGAAGGAGAAGGAGCAGAAGGAGAAGCAGAAGCAGAAGGAGAAGCAGAAAGAGAAGCAGAAGAAGCAGTAGCAGGAGAAGCAGAAGCAGAAGAAACAGAAGAAGCCCAAGAAGCAGAAGGAGAACCTGAAGCAGAAGGAGAAGCAGAAGCAGCAGAAGCTGGAAAAGTAGAAGCCGAAGAAACAGAACAAGCAGGTGGGGACAAGATGGCGGAGGAGAAGCTGGAAGCTGAACAAGCTCTCGCATAGAAAGCAGTTTTAGAGTTCCAGTGAACAGTCCTAAGCCAGAGAAACACACCAAGTGTGCCATCACAGGACAGAGAGTTAGACAAGTGAGAGAAAGCCAAGGCAAGAATACACATCTGAGCACCAGCCTGCAACAGCCGCCGCCGCCGGCGGCGGCAGGGTCGCAGTGGAGACTGCAGCCGGGCTATCTGCGGCGGCAGGGTCGCGGTGGAGACGGCGGCGGCAGGGTCGCGGCGGAGACCGCCCCGGGGCTAAACCTGAGCGCTGAGAGTCCGGGACGAAGGAGCCAGACGCAGCAGGCGAGCAGATTCTACTCAACACCAGCAAGAACCGACAAGGAGCAGACAGATTCATCCTGCAGTTTGCAGACCAGAGACGACCCAGCATCCAAGACTCGGCGTGAGTAGAAGCCCGACATCCTCACTCCTTCTCTGGGAGCAGAGGAGGGAAGGCCACCCCTCCCCCCCCAGCACCGGCGATCTCCATCTTGGATACCGACAAAGCTCGGCGGAGCTGCTAGCTCCAACTCAGGCCTTGGAATAAAATGAGTCATTTAGCAGGTCACAAGAACTTAATGGCGAAGTGACCTGACAGACTCAGCTCCATCCAGGGAAAAGTTACCCAGCTCAGGCACCAGCCATTGGAGTGGCTTTCCCCACTGGGTAAGCAGAGCCAGAGGCTGCCCCTCCCTCTAGCAGCCTCAACAATCAAAGGAAAAACAGAAACGCTGAGAACAGCTCCAGGCTAGGTTCTGTGAGTTTTTTTTTTCTTTGCTTCACAAATCAGCCCTAGTGTAAAGCTACTGATTGGTGAAAGCCCTCAACTCTACCCAGAACCTAGCCTCACCACTGCATCCCACCATCTTTCGTGATTCTCAAAGCAGATCTGCCTCCCATAAACTAATC
>NW_012317818.1:0-1900 GCF_000151885.1 Dipodomys ordii
CTCTGCTCTCTCCTCTCTGTTTCTTTGCTCTGTTCATCTGCTCTCTCTCTGTTTCCTCTGATTCTAATTCTGCTTCTCCTCTTCTCCTCTTCTGCTTCTACATCTGCTTCTTCTGATTCTCCTGCTTCTCATTCTTGTTCTCTTCTGTTTCTGCTTCTCTTTCTGCATCTGCTTCTCCTGCTTCTGCTTCTACCGCTTCTTCTTATGCTTCTCCTTATGCTTCTCCTTATGCTGCTGCTTCTTTTCTTCTTCCTCTTCTTCTTCTTTTTCGTCTTCTTCTTCTTCTTCTCTTTCTTCTGCTTCTGCTTTTCCTGCTTCTTCTGCTTCTACTGTTTCTCTTTCTGCTTCTCATTCTGCTTCTGCTTCTCCTTCTGCTTCTCCTATTGCTTCTGCTGCACTTCCTTCTCCTTCTCCTTCTCCTACTTCTGCTTCTCCTTCTGCTTCTGCTTCTTCTGCTTCTCCTGCTTCTCGTTCTGCATCTTTTTCTGCTTTTGCTTCTCCTTCTGCTGCTTCTTCTGCTTCTGCTACTCCTTCTTCTGATTCTCCTTCTGATTCTCCTTCTACTTCTCTTTCTGCTGTTCCTTCTCCTTTTCTGCTTCTCCCTCTGATTCTTCTTCTTATGCTTATTCTTTTTCTACTGCTTCTGCTTCTCCTGCTTCTGCTTCTTCTGCTTCTACTTCTTCTCCTTATGCTTCTCCTTCTCCTTCTCCTTCTTCTTCTTCTTCTTCTTCTTCTTCTTCTTCTTCTTCTTCTTCTTCTTCTTCTTCTTCTTCTTCTTCTTCTTCTTCTTCTTCTTCTTCTCTTTCTTCCGCTTCTTCTTTTCCTGCTTCTTCTGGTTCTACTGCTTCTCTTTCTGCTTCTCATTCTGCTTCTGCTTCTCCTTCTGCTAATCCTATTGCTTCTGCGGCTCTTCCTTCTCCTTCTCCTACTTCTACTTCTCCTTCTGCTTCTGCTTCTTCTGCTTCTCCTGCTTCTCCTTCTTCTTCAGGTTCTGCTTCTGCTTCTTCGGATTCTTATGCTTCTGCTTCTCCTGCTTCTGCTTCTTCTGCTTCCCCTCCTTCTCTTTCTGCTTCTCCTTCTGTTTCTGCTTCTCCTTCTCCTTGTGCTTCTTGTCCTTCTCCTGTTTCTTCTGCTTCTGCTTCTTCTGCTTCTTCTGCTTCTCCTGCTTCTCTTTCTGCTTCTCCTTCTGCTTCTGCTTCTCCTTCTGCTTCTGCTTCTGCTCTTCTCCTTCTTCTGTTTCTTTTGCTTCTGTTTCTTCTGCTTCTTCTTCTTCTGTTTCTTCTGATTCTACTTCTGCTTCTCCTTCTTCTCCTTTCTTTCTGCTTCTACTTCTGCTTCTTCTGATTCTCCTGCTTCTCCTTCTTGTTCTCCTTCTGTTTCTGCTTCTCTTTCTGCTTCTGCGTCTCCTTCTGCGGCTCCTTCACCTTCTCCTTCTTCTGCTTCTCCCACTGCTTCTGCTTCTTTTGCTTATTCTTTTTCTTCTGCTTCTGCTTCGCCTGCTTCTGCTTCTACTGCTTCTCCTTATGCTTCCCCTTATGCTGCTGCTTCTTCTTCTTCTTCCTCTTCCTCTCCTTCTTTTTCGTCTTCTTCTTCTTCCTTTCTTTCATCTGCTTCTGCTTATCCTGCTTCTTCTGCTTCTACTGTTTCTCTTTCTGCTTCTCATTCTGCTTCTGCTTCTCTTTCTGCATCTGCTTCTTCTGATTCTCCAAATAATCCTTCTTCTTCTCCATCTGTTTCTGCTACTCTTTCTGTTTCAGCAAATCCTTCTGCTTCACCTTCTGCAGCTCCTTATCCATCTTCAGATTCTCCCTATGCATCTGATTCTGCTTCTTATGCTTCTTCTTGTTCTTCTGCTTCTCCAGCTTCTGCTTCTTAAGCATCAACTGCTTCTTCAGATCTG
>NW_012317820.1:0-1040 GCF_000151885.1 Dipodomys ordii
AAGCAGTGTGAAGGCCTCCAAGCAATGAGGGTTTACTCTTCCCCAAAGGAGAGACACGCATCCATAGAGAAATTGACAGTACCAATCTTCCCAAGAAGCTCTGGTCTGCATCCTAGCAAGACAGAAAGCGTCTCATCCTGTCTACAGTCACAGGTTCCATTTTTCCTTACCACTGGGAGGACTAAAAAGTTTTTGAGATCTCAGGAAGTAAACTACAATATAGAGCACTCAGACCTTCGGTGAGGTAAACAATATTGTATGGTGCCCCAGTTCTGAAGGCTCTACAATTCCTCAAAGGAGATAAAAGCCACTAAAGTGAAATAGACAGCATCTTTCTATCACAGGTAACAGCGGTCTGCATCCTAGCAGGGCTTGAGGCCCCTTACATTGTCCACAGTAACTAGTCCGAATTTTTTCCTTGCAATTCTGGGTTGGCTGAAATGTTAGGATGCACAGGATGTAAACGAGAAGATAGAGCACTGAGAATGTGGAGAACTTAAAATTGTTTTATGGCGCCAAGGATCTGAATACTCTATAACTTCAAAAAAGAAAAGACCAGCCACTGAAGAGAAATAGACAAAATCGTTCGGTTTCTAGCAGCCCCTGTGTACATCCTGGCATGGATAAAAGCCCCTCTTGGTGTCACCACCCGCAGGTCATATTTTTTCCTTGCAATTTTGTGAGAGCTGTGGATCGTTTGGGAGCACAGGATGCAAACAACAAGAGAGAGTTCTCAGAATTTGGGGACCATAAATAAAATTGTTTTAAAGTCTTAAATATCTGAGTGTTGTCAACGTTTTCCAGATGCGACACAAGCCACTTAGGATAAATAGAAAGCATTGGTCTGTCCCAGGTAACTGTGCTCTGAATCCTCACAGGGCTTAATGACCCTTGCTCTATCCACAGTGAACTTGGTTGTTCCAATTCTGGGAAAAGTGACCAGTGTTAGGGAGCCCAGATACCAATTATAAGATATAGTACTCAGTATATGGGGACCCTAGAACAGTCTTAAGACCCCCAAGGAAGGAGGGCTCTACACC
>NW_012317821.1:0-1900 GCF_000151885.1 Dipodomys ordii
GAAAGAGAAGGATTAGGAGTAGGAGGAGCAGAAGCTGAATAAGAAGCTGAAAGAGAAGCAGATGGAGAATGAGGAAGCTGTATTGGAGAATCAGAATCAGGAGAAGCAGAAGCAGAAGCTGAATGAGAAGCTCAAGAAGGTGAAATTGAAGGAGAAGGAGAATGAGTCGGAGAAGCAGAAGGAGAAGTAGGAGATGCAGAAGAAGGAGATGCAGGAGATGCAGTAGCTGATGATACAGATGAAGGAGAAGAGCAGAAGCAGAAGGAGAAACAGAAGCAGAAGGAGAAGCAGAAGAAGCAGAAGCTGAAGCAGAAGAAATTGAAATAGCAGAAAAAGAAGAAGAAGCAGAAGAAGAACAAGCAGGAAAAGCAGAAGAAGAAGAAGGAGAAGGAGAAAGAGAAGGATTAGCAGTAGGAGAAACAGACGGATAAGCAGAAGCAGAAAGAGAAGGAGAAGGAGAAGGAGAAGCAGGAGAAGCAGAAGAAGCAGAAGCAGGAGAAGCAGAAGCAGAATGAAAAGCAGAAGAAGGAGAAATTGAAACAGAAGAAGATGCAGAAGGAGAAGCTGAAGCAGAAGGAGACGCAGAAGAAGGAGAAGGAGAAGCAGAAGGATAAGAATAAAGAGAAACAGAAGGAGAAGCAGTAGAAGCATAAGCAGAAGAAAAAGAAGAAGGAGAAGAAACAAAAGCAGAAAGAGAAACAGAAACAGAAGGAGAAGCAGAAATAGAAGCAGAAGAAGCCGAAGAAGCAGAAGCAGAACCTGAAGCGGAAGGAGAAGCAGAAGAAGCAGAATCTGGAGAAGAAGAAGGAGAACCAGAAGGAGAAGCAGAAGCAGAAAGAGAAGCAAAAGCAGAAGGAGAAGCAGAAGAAACAGAAGAAGCAGAAGCAGTAGCAGAAGAAGCTGAAGATGCAGAAGCAGAAAGAGAAGCAGAAGGAATAGCAGAAGAACGAGAAGGAGAAGGAGAAACAGAAGGAGAAGAAGAAGGAGAAGCAGAAGGAGAATCAGGAAAGGCAGAAGCAGAATCAGACGGAGAAGCAGAAGAAGGAGAAGGAGAAGCAGAAGCAGAAGAAGAAGCAGACGAAAAGCACAAGCAGAAGGAGATGCAGAAGGAGAAGCAGGAGAAGCGGAAGAAGCAGAAGCAGAAGGAGAGTAGAAGTAGAAGAAGCAGAATCCGAAGAAGCAGAAGCAAAAGTAGAAAGAGAAGCCGACGAAGAGAAGCAGAACGAGAAGCAGGAGAAGCAGAAGAAGCAGAAGCGGGAGAAGCAGAAGAAGAAGAAACAGAAGAAGGAGAAGGAGCAGAAGCAGAAGGAGAAGCAGAAACAGAAGGAGAAGCAGAAAGAGGAGGGGAAGCAGAAGAAGAAGAAGCAGGAGAAGCAGAAGCATAAGAATCCGAAGAAGCAGAAGCAAAACCTGAAGCAAAAGCGGAAGCAGGAGAAGCAGAAGAAGCAGAATCTGGAGAAGCTGAATGAGAAGCTGAAGGAGAAGCAGAATCTGAAAGAGAATCAAAAGCAGAAGGAGACGCAGAAGAAACAGAAGAAGCAGTAGCAGTTGCAGCAGAAGCAGAAGGAGAAGCAGAAAGAAAAGCAGAAGAACGAGAAGGAGAAGGAGAAACAGAAGGAGAAGCAGAAGGAGAATCAGAAGGAGAAGCGGAAGAAGCAGAAGGAGAAGCAGAAGCAGAAGAAGCAGAAGGAGAAACAGAAGCAGAAGAAGCAGCAGAAGGAGAAGCAGAAGCAGAAGAAGATGCAGAAGGAGAAGCAGGAGAAGCAGAAGAAGCAGAAGCAGAAGGAGAAGTAGAAGTAGGAGAAGGAAGAGACGCAGAAGAAATAGGAGAAGCAGAAGGAGAAGCAGAAGCAGAATGAGAAGCAGAAAGAGGAGTAGAAGCAGAAGAAGCAGGAAAAAG
>NW_012317822.1:0-1900 GCF_000151885.1 Dipodomys ordii
CGCTGTCTCCCGCTCTGTCCCTCGCTGTGTCTCACGCTTTGTCCCCGCTGTGTCCCACTGTGTCCCGCTATGTCCGGCTGTTCCCCCACTGTGTCCCGTTGTGTCCACAGCTGAGTACCACGCTGTGTAACGCTGTGTGCCCACTGTATCGACGCTGTGTCCCGCTGGGTCCCGCTGTGTCCTCGCTGTGTTCCCGGCTGTGTCCCGCTGTGTCCCCCGCTGTGTCCTCGCTGTGTCCCCCACTGTGTCCTGCTGTGTCCTTGCTGTGTCCCCTGCTGGGTCCCGGTGGGTCCTGCTGTGTCCTCGCTGTGTCCACCGCTGTGTCCCGTTGTGTCCCCAGCTGTGTCCCCCGCTATGTCACGATGTGTCTACTGCTGTGTCCATGCTATGTCTTGCTGTGTCGCGCTGTGTCCCCCGCTGTGTCCGCTGCTTTGTCCTGCTGTTTTCCCCGCTGTGTCACCAATGTGTCCCGCTGTGTCCTCGCTGTGTCCCGCTGTGTCTCGCTGTGCCCCCACTCTGTCCCGTTGTGTCCACAGCTGGGTACCACGCTGTGTAACCCTGTGTCCCTGCTGTATCGACTCTGTGTCCTGCTGGGTCCCGTTGTGTCCTCGCTGTGTTCCCCGCTGTGTCCCGCTGTGTCCCCCGCTGTGTCCTCACTGGTCCCCCACTGTTTCCCGCTGTGTCCCCCGCTGTGTCCCCCGCTGTGTCCCTCTGTGTCCGCTGTGTCCCCGCTGTGTGCCTGCTGTGTCCCGCTGTGTCTCCACTTTGTCCCGCTGTGTCCTACTGTGTCCCCGCTGTGTCCCGCTGTGTATCGCTGTGTCCCCGCTGTGTGCCCGCTGTGTCCCGCTGTGTACCCCGCTGTATCTACCTGTGTCACCGCTGTGTCTCGCTGTGGCCACTCTCTGTCTCCGCTGTCCCCCGCTGTGTCCCCTGCTGTGTCCCGCTGTGTCCCCCGCTTTTTCCTGCTGTGTCCCGCAGTGTCCCCGCTGTGTCCCGCTGTGTAACACTGTGTCCCGTGGTGTCCCACTTTGTCCCACGTTGTGTCCCCCGCTGAGTCCCCTCTGTGTCGCCGCTGTGTCCCCCTGTGTCCTCGCTGTGTCCCCTGCTGTCTCCCGCTTTGTCTCACGCTGTGTTCCGCTGTGTCCCGCTGTGTGCCCGCTGTGTCCCCAGCTGTGTCCCGCTGTGTACCCTGCTGTGTCCTGCTATGTTCCCGCAGTGTCCCCGCTGTGTCCCGCTGTGTCCCGCTGTGTCCTCGCTGTGTCCCCAGCTGTGTACCCCACTGTGTTCCGCGTGTCCCTGCTGTATCGACGCTGGGTCCCGCTGGGTGCCGCTGTGTCATCCCTGTGTTCCCCGCTGTGTCCCGGTGTGTCCCCCGCTGTGTCTCTGCTGTGTCCCTGCTGTGTCCCGCTCTGTACTGCTGTGTCCCCCGCTGAGTCCCGCTGTGTCCCAATGTGTCCCAATATGTCCTCGCTCTGTCCCCCGCTGTGTCCCGTTGTGTCCTCCCTGTGCCCCCGCTGTGTCCCGCTGTGTCCACCGCTGTGTCCCCCGCTATGTCCCGCTGTGTCCCCCGCTGTGTCCCACTGTGTCCTTGCTGTGTCCCAGGCTTTGTGCCGCTGTGTCCTCGCTGTGTCCCCCGCTGTGTCCCGCTGTGTCCTGCTGTGTCACGCTGTTTCCCCGCTGCGTCCCCGCTGTGTCCCTCTGTGTACCCCGCTGTGTCCAGCTTTGTCCCCGCTGTGTCTCGCTGTGTCTCACGCTCTGTCCCCCACTGTGTCCCGCTCTGTCCTCCTCTGTGTCCCGCTTTGTCCCCCTCTGTGTCCCACTGTGTCCCCGCAGGGTCACTGCTGTTTCACCGCTGTGTCCCGCTGTGTTCCGTGGTGTCCCTCTTTGTCTCCCGCTGTGT
>NW_012317823.1:0-1900 GCF_000151885.1 Dipodomys ordii
ATGTGTGTCCTTCTGTGTCCCGCTGTGTCTTTGCTGTATCCCCCATTGTGTCCCGCTCTTTCCCGCTGTGTCCCGCTGTGTCCTTTCTGTGTCCCCATTTGTGTCCCGCTGTGTCCCCCGCTGTGTCCTGCTGTGTCCCCCGCTGTGTGCCCCACTGTGTCCCGCTGTGTCCCGCTGCGTCCCGCTGTGTCCCCACTGTCCCCCAGTGTGTCACCGCTGTCCCCCGCTGTAGCCACCGCTTGTCCCGCTGTGTCCTCGCTGTGTCCCGCTGTGTCCCCGCTGTGTCTCCGCTGTGTCCCGCTGTGTCCCTGGTGTGTCTTCACTGTGTAACCGCTGAGTCCCTCTGTGTGCCCACTGTGTCCCACTGTGTCCCCCGCTGTGTCCCCGCTGTGTCCCGGCTTTGTCCTCCTGTGTCCCGCTGTGTCCTCGCTGTGTCCTTCTGTATCCCGCTGTGTCCCCCGCTGTGTCTCCCACTATTTCCTCGCTGTAACCCGGTGTGTCCATGCTGTGTCCCCCGCTGTGTCCCGCTGTGTCCTGCTGTGTCCCCCGCTGTGTAACCTGCTGTGTCCCGCTGTGTCCTGCTGTGTTCTGCTGTGTCGCGCTGTGTGCTTGCTGTCCCCTGTGTGTCCCCGCTGTGTCCCCTGCTGTGTCCCGCTGTGTCCCCGGCTGTGTCCCCAGCTGTGTCCCGCTCTTTCCCGCTGTGTCCCGCTGTGTCCTTGCTGTGTTCCCATTTGTGTCCCGCTGTGTCCTCGCTGGGTCACCCGCTGTGTCCTGCTGTGTCCCCATGTGTCACGCTGTGTCCTCTCTGTGTATTCCTCTGTGTCCCGCTGTGTCCTAGCTGTGTCCGGCTGGGTCCCCGTTGTTCCTTGGTTTGTCCCCACTGTCCCCTGCTGTGTCCTTCGCTGTGTACCTCTGTGTCCCGCTCTGTCCTCGCTTTGTCCCCGCGATGTCCCGCTGTGGCCCGCTGTGTACCCCACTGTGTCCCACTGTGTCCCGCTGTGTGCCTCCTTTGTTCCCCTCTGTGTCCTGCTGTGTCCCCTGCTGTGTCCCCGCTGTGTCCCGCTGTGTCCCCGCTGTGTAACGCTATGTCCCCTTTGTGTCCCGCTGTGTCCCCTGCTGTGTCCCTGCTGTGTCCCTTTGTGTCCTGCTGTGTCCCGATGTGTCACGCTTTGTCCTTGCTGTGTGTCCTTCTGTGTCCTGCTGTGTCTTTGCTGTGTCCCCATTGTATCCCGCTCTTTCCCGCTGTGTCCCGCTGTGTCCTTTCTGTGTCCCCATTTGTGTCCCGCTGTGTCCCCCGCTGTGTCCCGCTGTGTCCCCCGCTGTGTTCCCCACTGTGTCCCGCTGTGTCCCCCACTGTGTCCCGCTGCGTCTCGCTGTGTCCCCGCTGTCCGCCAGTGTGTCACCGCTGTCCCCCGCTGTATCCCCCCTCTTGTCCCGCTGTGTTCTCGCTGTGTCCCGCTGTGTCCCCGCTGTGTCTCCGCTGTGTCCCGCTGTGTCCCTGGTGTGTCCTCGCCTGTAACCGCTGAGTCCCTCTGTGTCCCAACTGTGTCCCACTGTGCCCCCCGCTGTGTCCCCGCTGTGTCCCGGCTTTGTCCTCCTGTGTCCCGCTGTGTCCTCGCTGTGTCCTTCTCTATCCCGCTGTGTCCCCGGCTGTGTCTCCCACTATTTCCCTGCTGTAACCCGGTGTGTCCATGCTGTGTCCCCCGCTGTGTCCCACTGTGCCCCGCTGTGTCCCCCGCTGTATTCACCGCTGTGTCCCGCTGTGTCCTGCTGTGTTCCGCTGTGTCCCGCTGTGTGCCTGCTGTCCCCTGTGTGTCCCCGCTGTGTCCCCTGCTGTGTCCTGCAGTGTCCCCGGCTGTGTCCCCAGCTGTGTCCCCATGTGACACGCCGTGTCCTCTCT
>NW_012317824.1:0-1900 GCF_000151885.1 Dipodomys ordii
GTCCCACTGTGTCCCGCTGTGTCCCCGCTCTGTTCACTCTGTCACCGCTGTGTCCCCGGTGTGTCCCCGCTGTCCCCCGCAGTGTCCCGCTGTGTCCCGTTTTGTCCCACTGTGTCCCGCTGTGTCCCACACTGTATCCCGCTGTGTCCTCGCTGTGTCCCCCATTGTGTCCCGCTATGTCCGCGCTTTGTCCACCGCTGTGTCCCCGCTGTGTCCCACTGTGTCGCCGCTGTGTCCCCAGCTGTGTTCCACTGTGTCCCGCTGTGTCCCGCTTTGTCCGCCACTATGTCCCCTGCTGTGTCCCTCTGTGTCCCCGCTGTGTCCCCGCTGTGTCCTGTTGTGTCCCGCTTTGTCCGCCTCTATGTCCCCCGCTGTGTCCCTCTCTGTCCCCGCTGTGTCCCCGCTGTGTCTTCTTGTGTCGCCGCTGTGTCCCGCTGTGTCCCGCTGTGTCCACTGCTGTGTCCTTGCTGTGTCCCCACTGTGTCCCCGCTGTGTCACCGCTGTGTCCCGCTGTGTCCCGTGGTGTCTCGCTTTGTCCCCCGCTGTGTCCTCTGCTGTGTCCCCGCTGTGTACTGCTCTGTCCCCACTGTGTCCCGCAGTGTCTCGCTGTGTCCCCCGCTGTGTCCTGCTGTGTCTCCCGCTGTGTCCTGCTGTGTCCCGCTGTGTCCCTGCTGTGTCCCGCTGTGTCCCTGCTATCCCCCGATGTGAACATTGTGTGTCCCGCTGTGTCCTCGCTGTGTAACCCGCTGTGTCTCCGCTGCGTCGCGCTGTGTCCCGCTGTGTGCCACTGTGTCTCCCACTGTCTCCCGTTGTGTCCACTGCCTTGGCCCTGATGTGTCCCGCTGTGTCCTCGCTGTGTCCCCGCTGTGCTCCGCTGTGTCCCTCTGTGTCCCCGCTCTCCCCCGCTGTGTCCCTGCTGTGTCCCCGCTGGGTCGAAGCTGTGTCCCGCTGTGTTCTCACTTTGTCCCCGCTGTGTCCAGCTGTGTCCCGCTGGGTCCCCGCTGGGTCCCGCTGTGTCCCGCTGTGTCCCCGCTGTGTCCCCGCTCTGTCCTGATGTGTCCCGCTGTGTCCGCCTCTTTTTCCCCCGCTGTGTCCCCGCTGTGTCCGCTGTGTCCCCGCTGTGTCCCGCTGAGTCCCCGCTGTGTCCCCCGCTGTGTCCCGCTGTGTCCTGCTGTGTCCCGCTGTGTCCGACTCTATGTCCCCCGCTGTGTCCCGCTGTGTCCCCCGTTGTGTCCCACTGTGTCCCGCTGTGTCCCGCTGTGTTCAGCTCTGTCCATGCTGTGTCCCTGCTGTGTCCTGCTGTGTCCCCCGCTGTGTCGTTGCTGAGTCCCCGCTGTGTCCCTGTTGTGTCCCCGCTGTGTCCCCGCTGTGTCCCGCTGTGTCCCCGCTCTGTCCCGCTGTGTACCCCTGTGTCCTCGCTGTGTCCCCGCTGTGTCCCCACTGTGTCACTCTGTGTCCCTCTGTGTCCCGCTATGTCCGCTGTGTCCCCGCTGTGTCCCGCTGAGTCCCCGCTGTGTCCCCCCCTGTGTCCCGCTGTGTCCCGCTGTGTCCTGTTGTGTCCCGCTGAGTCTGCCTCTATGTCCCCCGCTGTGACCCGATGTGTCCCCCGCTGTTTCCCACTGTGTCCCCGCCGTGTCCCGCTGTGTCTCCCGCTTTGTCTCCCTCTGTGTCCCGCTCTGTCCCCGATGTGTCCCGTTGTGTCTCCCGCTGTGTCCAGCTGTGTCCCACTGTATCCCGCTGTGTCCCCGCTGTGTCCCGCTGTGTCTCCCGCTTAGTCTCCCTCTGTATCCCGCTCAGTCCCCGGCTGTATCCCGCTGTGTCCCTGCTGTGTCCCGCAGTGTCCCCGCTGTGTCCGCGATGTGTCCCACTGTGTACCCGCTGTGTCTCCCGCTGTATCCTG
>NW_012317825.1:0-1900 GCF_000151885.1 Dipodomys ordii
GTGAAGAACATAAAGGGGGAGGGCCATGGGGATGGGGTCACGACCATGTGGTAGGGGTATAGAGAATTTAAAATACAATATTGGGGGGTGAGGGGGGGGGGTGAGGGTTATTAAAGTAAAAACAGAATGAAATAGCGGGAAAAGACCGTGAGGAGAAACGTTGCGGTGACAAACTTGAGTCCAATTTAGTGGGGTAAGGGTTGACCGGGGGTCTTCAAAAAGCTGTAATATCTGGATGGGAATATTAAGAAGAGGCTAGACGGGAGAGGGGATTGGGAAGTTGAGAATCAGGTGATGTAAATTTGGAGAGGCTGCAGGATGGGCAAAAGGCGAAATCAGAAACCTGCCCCTCCCCCTCCGCAACAGGTCGGCTGGCGGTCGAAACCCCGCCCTCCCCCCTCCCCGTCGTCATGGCTACGACAGAGGAAAAGCAAATGATGATAATAATGAATCATAACAACCTATATGTATGTGTATGTCAGAACTCTCACTCCCCACTGCCGGGTAGGTGAGGACTGACTGACTGAGTGAGTGACTGACCCGACCCGTGTTTTGCCCCTCCCGCCGCCCCATCCACCTTGTCGACGGCGAACGCGCGCCATCTAGTGGTGGTTTTGTGAGTTGCAGTTTTCTCTCATGAAATGCATGGGGGAAAAAAAGAACAAACAAACCACGCACTGACTGACTGAGAATACCGGCCCAGGCTGGCTGGCCCCGAGAGAGACTGCCTTCTTTTCAGAGAAGGGGTGGGGTGGGGATGATGATGTGCCTCGTTGGAGTATGGGGCCCATGCATAGGCAGGCAGGCAGGCTCGGAGTGGGACCGTTGTGTGTTGGAGCGCCAGTACAGTAGCTCAAGCCCCAGGATTGACTGGCAAGTCGAGAGGAAAAGGAGGGAGGGAGTGCGGGCGGGCCGGGCGCTCCCTCCCCCCTCGCCCCGCAACCCGCCGCCTTCGGGCTTCCCTGGAGTCCTGCTCCTAATTATCTCTTTAATATCTCTTTATCTTCCAGCCCCTGCTTCCTGACCGGATGGTGATATCTGAAGCACTCAGCGGCAACCAGACAGCCAGAGGGGAACGCGAGTCATCCATGCAGGTGCCGTAACCGTCCATCCTCACACCCCCCCCGCAGGCGATTACTCGACCACGACCACGACCTCCGACCCCCCCTCCCCGCACCAAAATCCACAACCCTACCCTCGGAACAAAATAAAACAAATTTGCTTGAATCTCACGCTGCCTTTTGTTTGTAATTGACGCAATAGGCGAAGGGGAGGGATCTCATTTCTGGTCCCTGACATGGGGGGTAGGGGGGAGGGGGCGGGGGAATTGGAGAGGAGAGAAGAGGGGGCAGAGGGCATCTCAGTGTATCTGTGTGTGTGCGTGCGTGCATCTTTGAGGAAACTCAAAGATCGGACGCGACAGAGCATGTATGTAGTCCAGCCGGACCAATTCACCACGTCTGTGTCTCTTGTCTCTCTGTTTCTGTTTCTCTATTTCTCTCTCTGTGTCTATCTTTGTCTCTGTCTGTCTGTCTGTCTGTCTGTCTGTCTGTCTCTCTCTCTCTCTCTCTCTGATTCTTTCTCCCGAACCACCGCCCGCCCGCACTCCTTCCATCCTTTTCCTCTCGACTTGCCAGTCAATCAGGGGGCTTGAGCAACTGTAAGGTCGTTACATCAGACACCGGTACCACTACCACCACCACCACCACCACCACCACCAACAACAACAACAACAAAGAGGAAAGGTCCAGCTATCTTCTATCAATCTCCTTTTCCTAGTAAGATATGAAATTCATGTAACACAGAGTTTTCTTGGGGGGAGGATCGGAGACATTTTATATAACTCCATTTGTCTTCTGCCTATAAACTATCTAAACAGGAGGTCTATTATAGATAGAAA
>NW_012317826.1:0-1900 GCF_000151885.1 Dipodomys ordii
GCTTCTTCTCCTCTTCTATTTCTTCTGCTTCTCCTGCTACTACTTCTCTACTTCTCGTTCTGCTTCTCTTTCTGCTTCTCGTTCTCCTTCTTATGCTTCTCCTTCTGCTTCTGCTTCTCCTTCTACTTCTGATTCTGCTTCACTTTCTCCTTCTACTGCTCATTCTGCGTCTGCGTCTTCGGTTTCTTCTGCTTCTCCTGCTTCTGCTTCTCCTGCTTCTCCTACTTCTCGTGCTGCTTCTCCTTCTGCTTCTCTTTCTGCTTCTGCTTATCCTTTTGTTTCTCCTACTCCTAATCCTTCTCTCTCGCCTTCTCCGTCTTCTTCTTCTGCTTCTCCTGCTGCTTCTGCTTCTGCTTATTCTACTATTTCTGTTTCTTCTGCTTCTGCTTCAGATTGTGCTTCTTCTGTTTCTCCTTCTGCTTCAGATTCTGCTTCTGCTTCTTCGGCTTCTCCTGTTTCTTCTGCTTCTGCTTCTCCTGCTTCTTCTACTTCTCCTGCTTCTCTTTCTGCTTCTCCTTCTGCTTCTGCTTCTCCTTCTGCTTCTGCTTCTGCTCTTCTTCTTCTTCTTCTGTTTCTTTTGCTTCTGTTTCTTCTGCTTCTTCTTCTTCTGTTTCGCTCATTCTACTTCTGCTTCTCCTTCTTCTCCTCTTTCTGCTTCTACCTCTGCTTCTTCTGATTCTCCTGCTTCTACTTCTAGTTCTCTTTCTGTTTCTGCTTCTCTTTCTGCTTCTGCTTCTCTTTCTGCTGCTCCATCTCCTTCTCCTTCTTCTGCTTCTCCCACTGCTTCTGCTTCTGCTTCATTTGCTTATTCTTTATCTTCTGCTTCTCCTGTTTCTGCTTCTTCTGCTTCTACTGCTTCTCCTTATGCTTCTCCTTATGCTTCTCCTTATGCTTCTCTCTTCTCATCATCTCTCTCTCTCTCTCTCTACTCTCTCTCTCTCTCTCTCTCTCTTCTTCTTCTTCTTCTTCGTCTTCGTCTTCGTCTTCTCTTTCTTCTGCTTCTGCTTTTCCTGCTTCTTCTGCTACTACTGCTTCTCTTTCTGCTTCTCTTTCTGCTTCTGCTTCTCCTTCTGCCTCTCCTATTGATTCTGCTGCCCTTCCTTCTCCTTCTCCTTCTCCTACTTCTGCTTCTCCCTCTGCTTCTGCTTCTCCTGCTTCTCCTTCTGCATATTCTTCTACTTCTGCTTCTTCTTCTGCTTCTTCTTCTGCTTCTGCTTCTCCTTCTTCTGCTTCTCCTTCTGATTCTCCTTCTGCTTCTCCTTCTGCTGCTCCTTCTCCTTCTTCTGCTTCTCCCTCTGCTTCTGCTTCTTATGCTTCTTCTTTTTCTTCTGGTTCTGCTTCTCCTGCTTCTGCTTCTTATGCTTCTTCTGCTTCTTCTTCTTCTTCTTCTGCTTCTTCTGCTTCTACTTCTGCTTCTTCTGATTCTCCTGCTTCTCCTTCTTGTTCTCCTTCTGTTTCTGCTTCTCTTTCTGCTTCTGCTTCTCCTTCTGCTGCTCCTTCTCCTTCTTCTGCTTCTCCCAGTGCTTCTGCTTCTGCTTCTTTTGCTTATTCTTTTTCTTCTGCTTCTGCTTCTCCTGCTTCTGCTTCTCCTTCTTCTTCTTCTTCTTCTTCTTCTTCTTCTTCTTCTTCTTCTTCTTCTTCTTCTTCTTCTTCTTCTTCTTCTTCTTCTTCTTCTTCTTCTTCTTCGTCTTCTTCTTCTTCTTCTTCTTCTTCGTCTTCTTCTTCTTCTTCTTCGTCTTCTTCTTCTTCTTCTTCTTCTTCTTCTTCTTCTTCTTCTTCTTCTTCTTCTTCTTCTTCTTCTTCTTCGTCTTCTTCTTCTCTTTCTTCTGCTTCTGCTTTTCCTGCTAACTTCTTCTTCTACTGCTTCTCTTTCTGCTTCTCATTCTGCTCTGCTTCTCTG
>NW_012317827.1:0-1900 GCF_000151885.1 Dipodomys ordii
TGGACACAGCGGGGTACACAGAGGGACACAGCGGGACGCAGCGGGGAAACAGCGTGACACAGCAGGACACAGCGGGAAACAGCCGGGGACACAGCGAGGACACAGCGGCACAGAACGGGGGACACAGCAAGGACACAGTGGGACACAGCGGGGGACACAGCGAGACATAGCGGGGAACACAGCGGGGAAACAGAGGGACACAGCGGGACACAGCGGGGGACACAGGGAGGACACAGCGGGACACAGCGGGGGACATAGCGAGGACACATTGGGACACAGCGGGGACACAGCGGGACTCAGCGGGGCACAGCAGTACACAGCGGGACACACCGGAACACAGCGGGGACACAGCAGAGACACAGCGGGGGACACAGCGGGACACAGCGGGGGACACAGGGAGGACACAGCGGGACATAGCGGGGGACATAGCGAGGACACATTGGGACACAGCGGGGACACAGCGGGACTCAGCGGGGCACAGCAGTACACAGCTGGACACACAGGGACCCAGCGGGGACACAGCAGAGACACAGCGGGGGACACAGCGGGACACAGCGGGGGACACAGGGAGGACACAAACGGACCCAGGTGAACCCAGCGTCGATATGGCAGGGACACAGCAGGACACAGCGGGGAAAAAAGCGAGGACACAGCGGAACACAGCGTGGGACACAGCGAGGACACAGCGAGGACACAGCGGGACACAGCGGGGACACAGCCGTAGACACAGCGGGACACAGTGGCGGACACAGCGGGACACAGCGGGGAACACAGCGAGGACACAGCGGGACCCAGGGCGACACAGCGGCGATACAGCGGGGACACAGCGTTACACAGCGTGGTACACAGCTGTGAACACAACGGGACACAGTGGGGGCACAGCGGGACACAGCGGGACACAGTGGGACGCAGCAGGGACAAAGCTTGAGACACAGCGGGGTACAGAGCGGGAGACAGCGGGGGACACAGCGAGGACACAGCGGTACACAGCGCTGACACTGCTGGGCACACAGCGGTACACAGCGGGGAACACAGCGGGGGACACAGCGGGACACAGCGGGACACAGCGGGGGACACATGGGGGACACAGCGGGACACAGTGGGGGACACAGCGAGGACACATTGGGACACAGCAGGGACACAGCGGGACGCAGCGGGGGACACAGCAGTACACATCGGGACACAGCGGGACACAGCGAGGGACGCAGAGGGGTACACAGCGGGATAAAGCAGGGAACACAGCGAGGACACAACGGGATCACGCGGGACACAGCGTCGATACAGCGGGAACACAGCGGGACACAGCGGGGTACACAGCTGGGGACACTGCGGGAACATAGCAGGACACAGCGGGGTACACAGCGGGACACAGCGGGACACAGCTGGGGACACAGCGGGGACACAGCGGGACACAGCGGAACACAGCGGGAGACAAAGCGGGAGACAGCGGGGCACACAGCGAGGACACAGGGGGACACAGAGGCGACACAGAGGGGACTCAGCGGGGGACACAGCGTGGGACAAAGTGGGACACCACGGGACACAGTGTTACACAGCGGGACACAGCGGGGACACTGCGGGACACAGCAGGAAAAAGCAGGGGACACAGCGGGACACAGCGGGACACAGCGGGGGACACAGCGGGGGACATTGGAGACAGAGAGTGGCCACAGCGAGACACAGCGGTGACACAGCTGGACACAGCGGGGTACACAGCAGGACACAGCGGGCACACAGCAGGGACACAGCGGGACACAGCGGGACACAGCGGGGACACAGCGGGACAAAGCGGGAGACACAGCGGGACACAGCAGGCACACAGCTGGGGGACACAGAGGGGTACACAGCGAGACACAGTGGGGAAAAAAGTGAGGCCACAGCAGAACACAGCGTGGGATGA